>NC_040043.1:40500471-40800471 GCF_003713205.1 Coffea eugenioides
CTTTTCCGATTTACAAACTGATCAGGTATGTGCTTTGCCATATTGCGAAGTCTGCGTAACTGACTTTGTTGAACCTTAATCCTTTTCAAGAGATGACTGAACCCAAGTGTGCTTTGAATAAACCACGGGGATTGTTATTCACCAAAATTCAAAGATAAAGAATGAAGTATGCAAGAAAATTCACATGTCATGAAAGAATAAATATGCACAAGAATGCACACATAAGCTTTTGTGCTTAAATTCTACAAAAATGCCATGAATGCAAGTAATTTGGAAAAATGAGCTTCCTAAGAATATATTTGCAAAAGAATGTTTTACAAAATGACACCGTTTTGGCCAACAAATGTCATATTCAATTCTCTGGATATCTTTGTTCTGGAATTCAATGTTGGCTGAAGTATGACAAAATTAAGGAGAAAATCCAAATGAACCAAGTCATCAGCTGTTCCTTTTCATGCTTGCTTGCTGCCAAAAACCTGCCTTGGCGCGCTTTCGGGTTTTCACCAAGGTTGCCCTCACCCTTTTGTTGGTTTTTCTTTTCTCTTTTCCTTTTTCTTTTCTTTCTTTCTTCTTTTTTTTTTTCTTCTTCTTTTTTTTTTTTTTTTTCCCGAGGTGCCCTTTCGGGTTTTCACCTAAAGAAGACTGAAATATCTCGACCATGATCGACTCAGAAACATGAATTAAAGATTTCTGGCATCAGTAAAATGTATTTCCCTTGTAAAATTAGGCGAAGACATTACGGACATCACCTGCCAGTTGGTTAACAAATTTTCTAATAGAAATGCAGCAAGTGACGAAAGCCAGGACTTTGGGCTTTTATAATGAGGTCAGGTGGGGTATTTTCCAAGAAAAGTTGAGGCTTGAAAGCAAATTTTGATATAAGAGGTGAAATAACTTGAGATTGCACTTTTTTTTCTTCTTTTTTTTTTTTTTTTTTTTTTTTTTTTTTGAAAACAACTCCAAACCGAAGAAAATTTGCCCCAGCTTGATTGGATTTTTCTTTCTTTGTATTTTTTTCATTGCATTTTTTTCTTTTTTCCTTTTTCCTTTTTTCTGCATTTTTCTTCAAAAACTAAATTTGCCCCAGTGTGGGGTTCTTTCTTCCTGATCATTTTTCAAAAATGAATTTTCCCCAGTGTGGAGTTCTTTCTTTTTCCCATATCTCTTTCAAAGATACATTTGCCCCAGTATGGGGTTTTCTTTCCTTTCTGATCATTTTTCAAAATGAATTCGCCCCAATGTGGGGTTTGCAATTCTCAGGGGCTGCCAAACGAAAATTATTGTTCTGATAGCTCAAAGGGGATGACTAGGGATTAAATGTTTTGATTGAAAAGGAAGATGGCCTGACTTTTGCCTCGTCCCTTGCATGATTTTCTAAAAGAAACTTTGCATAATCAAATAAAGAACATCTTACACATGTCCAAGTTGATAGGTTAAGGGAATGTCTGTCCTTCCATCTCTCCTTTGAACACCCAATAAGCTTTGTCAATTTGAAGCAAATTTGCCTTCGACTTCGTCTTTCATCGCTTTAGCACTTTGTTTCCTTTTCAGAAGATCGGTGGCGGATCCTTTTGTTATGAACATAGGTCATGTGTTTTGACAACGTTGGTCATGGCACATAGCATTCAACTGCTTTTCATCAATCAGAATCAATCGTTAATGACACTGCTTTAACAAATCAGCTTCCAACCTGGCCAAAAAGGGATTTTCTCAAATGAAAGGATTTTTCAATGAAGGGATTTCGCAAATGAAGGCTTTCTCCATGAAGGGGTCTCTCAAAGAAGAGATTTCTCAATGAAGGCATTCTCAATGAAGGAATTTCTCAATGAAGGCTTTCCCAAGGAAGGAATTTCTCAATGAGGGCTTTTTAATGGAGGAATTTTCAATGAAGGGCTTTATCAAATTCCAGAACAGTGATATTCAAAGAGTCAAATAATTTCACCTTTGGCCATTTCAAAGAATTAACAAAACCAGAACAATAAACAAATAAACAAATAATCAAATTGTGCATTTCATGAAACTCCAAATCAAAGCGGAAACAAAACAAAACTCAATTGCAAAAGACGCTTTCATTAAGCTATGCACATATGCAAGAAAAAGTTTTCATGAATTTTAGCAAACGACAACCCCTAGACTTATCAAAATTCCCTTCGAAAGGGAAGATAGTCAGCCATCCAAATTGTGCAGAGCTCTTTCAAGACCTTCAAATTCCGTCATTGGAGGTGGATGCCTCAAAGGTGTCCTTGTGTTTAGGAAAAGGATTTGTTTTTATATTTGGTCCTTGTTCTTCCCTCCCTTTCAAAATTATGTCTCCGGCCTCAATCATGTCTTGGATTTTGTGTTTAAGTACCCAACAATTGGTAGTAGAATGCCCAGGAGCTCCAGAATGATAAGCACAAAAAGATTGAGGATTATAACCAGGGGGAACTCCTTTAGTATAGACTTTAGGAGGTATTGTACCAATTTTTCCCGCGGCCCTGAGCTGCTCATATAGTTGATCGAGGGGCCGACCTAGATTGGTAAAAGTTCTATATCGGGCCGGGTCTTGGGTGCCAGCGGTCTGTTGATAGTTGTAGTTATGGTTGACGGGTAAGATTGGTCTTGGATGATAAGGAGAGCAAGGTCTAGTTTGAAAGTTATGTGGGGAGATATAAAATGGTGTTGTGGGTGTGTTTGGGTAATTTGGTCGAGGTTGAGGAGGAGTGGTAATGGTATGGTAAACAGGATGAGGGTTTGAATAGTAAGGGTACAGATTTGAGTGGGTAGGGTATTGTCGACGTCTGGGCTTTGAGACAGGGTTTTGATTCCAGACAAAAGCAGTTTCCCCCTCTTGCTTTTTGAATTGTTGCTTCTTCCCATTACTACTTCGGCTTTGCAAGGTACCCAACTGGGATTTAAGGGCAGAGACATTAACAATCTTCCCAGCTTTCACGAAGTCATCGAACTCTTCAAGCTTATTGACAATAGCGGCAAACGAGCATCCAGTCATGCGGAAAATTTCTTCAAAGTATGGCGGATCATGTGCCTTAATGAAGGTGCGTATGATTTCATCCTCAGTCATTGGTGGCTCGACTTTTGCAGCTATTTTCCTCCATCTCTTAGCATAGGTCTTGTGATCCTCGGAGGGTTTTCTTTTTGTTCCTTCCAGTGTAGTCCGTGTTGGAGCTAGCTCACAATTATACTCGTATTGCCTTACAAAAGCGTTGGACAAGTCAAGCCAGGTCTTCGCTTCTTCGGATTTCAGCTTGGAATACCAGTCGAGTGCATCCCCCTCCAGACTTTCTGGGAATAGCCTCAAAGGCAGATTTTTATCATCTGTTGGCCTACCCAACTTGTTGGCGAACAATCGGAGATGTGTCTTAGGATTGCCTGTCCCATCATACTTGTTAAACTTCGGAGTTTTGAACCCCTCAGGCAATTGCACATTCGGGAAAAGGCAGAGCTCATCGTAATCCAAGACTCCTTGTTTGTTCAAACCCTGACTCCCCCTCATAAACTCATCAAAACGGTCAAGGCGTTTGAGCAGCTTTATATCAACGGGAGCGGAAGATTCTCCCATTTTTGGCTTGGTTTGAACAATATGGTCGGGTAGGAATGGCTCAGCAGCAGTGTGACAAAAAGTATGTGGCTCTGGTGGTATGTTTGAAGTAAGTTGGGGTTGTGGATCTTGCATGTAAGCAGGGAAAAATGAAGGATCAGGAGGGTAAGTGTATGGCAAATGTATGGTGGGATATGTGAAAGTTCCTTCGGTTGGAATAGGAAAAGATGGAGTAACGGTGACTTGAGTTGAAGGGATGACAAATGGCTCTGGCTCAGCCTGCTTGACGGGTATAGGTTCGAGCTGAACTCCGTTGCTGATTAGCTCGTCAATCAATTTCCTTTGGGCCGCCATTTCAGATGCCATTTCCCCAAATTTGGCGAGTAATTCAGTCAACTGAACCCCGGGACTTGTGGCTTCCGGCTGGGTAGTTGCAGCGGTCTTATCAGACGATCCTGGCCGAGTACTCATGTCTACACGATTCTTTTGGGCTTGACTACGGGATCGCGTTATGATGGGGCTTCGACGAGAAGCTATGTTTAAATATTACCTGAGAATTTTTGAAAGATTACCTTTAGATTCAATCATCGCTTAGTTATTCCAAAGAAAATAAAGAAAGGGAAAAGAAAAAGACAAGAGTTAGTAGATATCCAGAAAATTCGGATGCATGTCCTATGGGGGAACCCTTTTTTGTGCCAAGGGTAGGCCTAGAATGAGGATGCAATCCTCTAGGGTAGGCATTATACCATACCTGATGGATCCAATCAACTCATTGAGTGAGGAGTAATCTTGAAAAATTTGGTCAATTGAAGTGAGAAGAGACGTTTATCAAAATGAGGACATCGTCCGAAGGGATTGATTGCTTTTGATTGATACTAGAATTTGCAAAAACGCACAGGTTTGACCTTGACAAACTTCCTATCGAAGAGACCGGAATTCGTTTGACAAAATTTCCTCAGTAAAGCGCGGGTCAAAACCCCAACTGATCAAATGGCTGGATGCAGTGGACGGTTTTCTTAAAACCGACTAGGTTTCCCAATTTGAAATTCGATCTTGAAACCTTAATTGGTCAAATGAAATTGACAATTTATTAAAAATTGACCGGATTACCTTTAAAGGGGAAACAGGTCAAATGAATTGAATGAAATTTAATTTATCCAAAATTAATCAGATCACCCTAAAAAGGGTAAATTGATCAAATAGATTGAACGAAACTGGATTTATTCAAAATCGGCTCGGTTGCCCTGAAAATGGGTAAATTGGCCAAATGAAAGAAATTGAATTAGTGATTTATTCAAAAATCGGCCGAATGACCCTAAAAAGGGTAAATTGGTCGAATGAATGGATGATTTTTCAAAAATCGACCAGATGACCCTAAAAGGGTAAATTGGTCAAATGACCCTAAAAAAAAGTAATTTGATCAAATAAATTGATGATTTATTCAAAATTGACCGGATGACCCTAAAAAGGGTAAATTGGTCAAATGAATTGACAATTTATTGAATGAATCGGCAAAATGAATTGGTTGAATTGCCCGGCCATTGGTTATTTCAAAATCATTGAAGTGCATTAGTCTATGACCTTCTAAAAATCGAATTTTGGCCTTAATTTATTTGTCGTCTCAAAAGGAGGAATCATTTGTGAATTTCTTCAAATTAACGTCCTTCACGCAAGGGATTTTTACCAATTTTTGATAAAATGGCCAAAAAGTGATTATTAGATGCTCATATTCCAAAGATCACTCTATGAAAATGATCGGATCCTACCTTACCTTGTGCACTACCCCTTTGGATGGTACAAAATGTAAACGTGCAAGTCTCACTGGATTAAGTATCCGAGACACAAGGTGGCTTATTCCTAACACGGGATCCCCTAAGTGGCATTCCCTTTCTAGGGTTTATGCATGATGCCATTTATTAAAGCGGTAAAATGTGCAATTCGAAATGAAACGTGACCTAAGGAACCCTTTATCTGCCAGGGTAGGCTTAGAATGATATGCAATTATTAATCTATGAATGCAATATACCAAAATCTTTAAACGTGCAATAACCTATCTACGAGGGTAGGTTCTAAAAGAAGGTCATGCCAGACCTCTTATTTGATAGGGTTTGTGAATGTAATGGGGACATAAAACCAAGAAAAGTTAGTTCAGCCAGATAAATACACATAACACATTGTAGCAACGAAATCAATACAAAGAAATAAAGCAATAAAAGGGAGAAAGGGGTTGGACCCCTCCCCTCGTGAATAGTGTCCCTAGCTCAGGATAAGGCCGACTCTACCCTAGGCAATTCTAATATGGATGCATGAGGCTTGGCTTACTAATGGATCTAGACTCGATAGGTCATAGGCCCCCGAGCCTTCAGACTTAGAAACCAAGGGTCATCAATCCCAAGGTTCTTCGTCGGTGGCTCGAGCGATTCCCCAAACACCGCTACGCACACATCGTGTCACGGCTACGTGTTTGAGTGAATCTATCAAAAATCCTCAACTTTCGACTAAAAGCTAAAGGCTATTAACCTAAAGCTTAAAGCGGAAGATTGAGTGACCCATCGGATCATGCTACACACACATCGTGTCGTGATCACACGTCCAAGTGGGTCACCTAATCCTAATAGGGTGGAGTGGCGTGACAAACCACTAAAATAAAAATAAATGAGGGGTGAAAAGTTAAAACGTATGCACGTATGCTAGTGCTCGTTTGGAGGGGAGGGATCGAGAACCCACGCAAGGCTCTAAGGTAGAATCCCCTCCCAAATGCAATGCAAAGCGCGGAATCACATACAAACATCCATTCATCAAAACAAACGTAGGCGAACGTGTGAGGAAGTGAGTTGATACGCGAAATGCAAAAATCCTAGAAAAGGGAAAAATGCAACCCTAAACATCCAATGTGATAAATAAAAAGGTTTAAAAGAAGAAAAAGATTGATTAAATCAAATTTGCTCGGACTCTCGAATGTCCCCAGTGGAGTCGCCAACTGTCGCGCCCCATTTTTTGATAAAATAAAATAAATAAATGGTTAAAAAATGTATTTTTTGATTCAATTTGTGATTGGAAAATGAATTGTTATTTAAAAAGAAAAATGGGTCTAAATGGGGGTTTAAGAATGCGACGATTTGACCCAAAATTATAGTTTAAAAAGGGTTTTTGAAATAAAAAATCGGAGTCGCCACTTGGTAATGAGTTAAGGTGTACCAAGTCACCTAAAATGAATTTTTAAAGAAAAATAGGAAAAAATATTAAAAAACCCCTTTTAAACGACTCCTAATCCACGTAAACCAACGAAAAAGGTTCGGGAGTCACATTTGACGAAGGGGAAGGCAAGGATAAAAATCCAAGGCACCCCTTCGACCTAGCCAAGGCTAGTTGCGTGATTTAATCAAATATTTTCTTGTTTTAACCAAAAAATTTATTACATTTGGATGTACTATATGAATGCAAACCCTAGACCTAGGGATATTGGGGGAAATTTCTCTTCAAAGGTTGAATGGTGCCAATCACATTAATTGTGAAGCCCAATAATGACCCTTTGGAGAGGTCACGAATAATGCGAGTGGGATGCAAATGAATGAAATGCATGTATGCAATGTGAGGACATGAGTTTGAAAAAGTAATAAAAAACAATAAATATGTAAATGAAAATGTGCACGTGAGCGGGCAAGGTATGGTATGTGAAATGATAATATGAAGTGCATGTGTGCAAGTGATGATAAAAGTGTTCGTGTGCAAGTGAAGAAACATAAAGGTGCACGTGTGCAAAATGGGAGGAAAAATGAAAGTGTGATGAGGGTATAAAATGGTAAAGTGGATTTGAAAATGCATGAGCCTAGGGAATTCATGCATATTGGGTACGGGGAGACCTAAATCGTGACTCAATTTGCCCTTTTATAGAGGGAATACAAGCGTGCTAAGGCTTAGAAAAAGCCACACTCGTCTATATCCCATATTTAAGGGGACACTCAAGCAAAATGAACCCTATAGCTAGTATGGGATGCAAAACCTAAAATGAGAGGAAAAGGGGTTTGAGGATCATGCCAAATGATAAAACTAAGGAAAATGCGTGATATGTGGTGAACAAGCAAATGATGTACTAACGAGGAAAATCCCTAAGGGTCTAGCGTTGGACTAACCCATTCTATGAATTCCGACTAGCGTTGGACTAGTGGAAACGTACATTCATCCATCACATTCATTCAAGGATATGGAAAGCGAGTAGACATGTCAATCACATAGCACATAACACTTAGCATGCATATCTAAATGCCAAAAACCTAAGAAAACGATTAAACATATAGCACATAGACATGCAAGACACATAATGTAATTAAGGCCCTAACTATTACATTTGCTAGCTAGGCACATGTCTTCAACAGGTCTTTATCGAATGCTCCTCCAAACCCTATCTATTACAAGCCACGAGGTGTACACATACCCCATAAACAATAACTTAGATAAAAAAACAAAAGTAAATGACATAAATAAAAGAAATTAAGGAAAGGCTAAAAAAGCAAAGTAGACATGTATTTTTCACGTAGCACGTTGGTTCACATAGGAGAGACACAAAAAGGGATAAAAGAAAATATACCGCCCTTGAAATGAAGCTCTAATGGAGTGAAATCATTTATTTATCCTCCAAAATAAAAGAAATGGTCAAGGTACCAATTTATTTGGCAAATAATCACAAAGGATAAAAAATAAACATGAATTTGAATCAATTAAATCATGTCAACAACCCACATTTAAGAAGTCAAAAGAAGAAAAGACTTGATTGCAAAAATTAATAAAGTCTTGGGGTCAAAATTAAAGAAAAATAAAGTTCAGGTACTCATTTGCAATTAAACCAGGGACTCAATTGAAAGGAATGGAATGGTCCAGGGCCACAGTACAGTTATAGAAAAATGCAAGGGCTGATTTGCAAAATAATTTTCTGGTTTCTTAATGGATCAAACCATTGGGCCATTTTTCTTATTTGCTTGGGCCAAAACCTTCCAAACCCAACCGAAACTCTAGCAAAACAGATGGACTAGTCTACTATTCTGGCCTCAAGAATGATCCAACAAAACTGATGGGCTTTAACCCTTCAGCCCAACGGAAGTGCGAAACAAAAAAAAAAAGAATGGGCCAACCTATTATTTATGTCAAGTAAACCCAATAAAATGCATGGGCCTTAAACCCCCAAGCCCAAACCAAAACCCAAAAGAAAATAAACTAAATCCAAGTTTACAAACCCAACCAAAATAACCTCTCAGCCCAAACCATCTATTTCACTTAAAAACAACATGGAAAAAAACGAATAAAATTGTTAAAACATAAATATGATCTAACAGCAGGAATTAATCTATCCAAAAGACTAGTCAAAAAGGATTAAAAGATGATTAACGTCTAAAAAAAAAGGTCAAAATAAATCCAATTTCTTTAATTTTTAGGGGTCGGAACACAACAAGGGGAAAGATTAATTCAGGGCCTGATCGTAAGAGCAGTCAAATCATTCGGGCCGTGGTGAAATTAGACAAACTTGAGGGGTAAAAAAAAAATTCAGAAATTTATGTTTCATGATTCGCAGAAGCCTTCTTCGTCGATGCTAATTCCTGGGTTCTGCAATTGAAAGCTTTGTTTCGTGCATGAATCCTATGCAAACTTAAGCTAAAACCTGGGAATCTATCAACAAAAACCTTAAACAATTTCAAACCCCTTTGATTAACACAACCCAATCCTAAATATTAAACCATGAAAGATCAAAAAAAAATGCCATAAATCTTTATTCGCAGAAAGCAAAACATAAAAAAAATCATTTTTACACTCCAAAAAAAAACATGAAACTCACATGAATTCCTTCTCACAATCATTGATTCAAACTCATACCAAGGGGAGCATTCGGAAACGAAAACAGAAAAAGAATGCATAAATTCCAGTACATCAAGACTTCTCAAACGCAAGGAATTGAACTTGCTAACTTATCCATTTTTCACACAAAAAACGCGGGCAAGTCATTCTTCAAACAAAACATTCAATTGGGCATTTTAGCAAACACTACATGGGCATGGAGGATTTCAGCAATTTTTCGCTCAAGGGATGGAAATCAGAGCCCAAAAATTATCAGCAACACAAAAGAACGCAGACCAATCAATACACAGAGCGTGCGCGGTCAAACATTTATGAACAATCACCGAAAAATTGCAAGAAACAGATTCACCAAAGACGGATTTTGGGGTTGGGATTTCCAGCATTTATTCTTGAATGGAAGCTGAAATTTAAAGTAAAATGGTTGCTTACCGTACTCCTTCTCGGTGAATGTTCATCGGTAATGGCGGGAATTTCCGTAGCCAACAGCAAATTGTAACTCCTCCACTCAGTTTTCCTGCTTGCCCGAAACTCCTTTTCTTCTTGTTCGGTTTTTGCAACTCCCTTTTCTTGCTCTGTTTTTCTGTTTTGCCGTAGCTCCTTAGTTCTTTTCCATTTGCTCTGTTTTTTCCACTCCACGGCCGAAGGCTTCTGGCTTCAATCCAAATTCCCAGCCCCTCTTTTTTATCAGCCGTCCCCTGTTTTCCTTTCGCCTCCTTGCCCGTCACCTTCCTCCTCCAAATTCTCTTGGTTTTCTCTCAGTTTTGTCCTCAGCCTTTTCTTCACAGTGGTTCCTCTTTCTTCGATGCTTGCGGGCAGAACCAGAAATGGAAGTGCGACTCTCAGCTTCCTCCCATGGTCGATACTCACGAGGAGCGGCTCTCCCTCTCTTGCTCTCGGTTGCTAGTGCGAATTGGAGAGAGTCTCCAGTGGAATCTGTTGTCGAGTGTTATGGTTGCTGAAATGGGAAGCTAAGTCGCGGATGAGGGAAGTGGGGTGTGAGTGGAGTGGAGTCGAGTGCAGTCGGCACTAAGGATAGAAGATACTAGAATGTGAAGTGGAAATGTATTCGGCAGAAATAGAATTATGATTTTTGATTTTTTTTTTTTTTTTTAAAAAAAAAATAAACACAATATAATTAACTAATTAAGAAAAATAACTAATGAAGACAGATTGAATAAAATGAGCGGAACTAGGCATAAAAAGATAAAAATGAAACGCTAATTTTTCTTTCTTTTTCCTTTTTTTTTTTTTTTTTAAAATAGCCCAAAACCCGCAATCGGGGTTCCCCCTTTTTCATTTTTCATATTTTTTCCAAGAAAACATTGAATTTAAATCAAAACAACTAAAGCATAATTTTTGAATGCTTTTCCTTTTTTTCTCTTTTTCCATGATTTTTCTACGCTAAAACTTAAAAATAAAAATAAAAATAAAAACTAGAAACTAAAAAAAAAAAACTAAAAGCAACCACGACAAATGAGAATAAAAAGTAAAAGAAATTACACCAAAAATTTGGTGTCTACATTCTCAAAACTGGATCTTACCCTCTGCATGCTAGTACAAAGGACAAGATTTTTCTGCGTAGAATGGCTTCAAAATTTTTCTTGAGTGGAGAAGTCTTGTATAAACGAACCTCAGATTTGAACCTGTTAAGGTGCATTGATGAAGATGAAGCTCAATGTGAGAACACGTATTTTTCCTAATAATTTTCCAAGGGTTTTTCCCCTTTAATGGCATGTTTTCTGCATTTTCTGGCTTAGGAAATTTTCTGGTGAATTTTATGAGTAATTATAGTTTTTAGATGATTTTTCTAGCATTGGATAGTTTTTGAAAAAATTACGGATATATAACGGACGTGGGCCCCACTAGTGCGTAAAGTTTGGAAAAATTCGGCCAATAAGGTTAAGTTTCGGATACTGGTTGAAATTTATCGGGTGTTAAGAGATAAGTAGAGGATGAGATGTGATTGATGTGAGAGGAAACAAAAGGATAGAAATGCTTTAAATGAAGTGACAAGTGTCACCTTAAGAGTGGTTGACAACTATTCACCTTTTGACCTATTTGACCAATTGAGTAAATATCTCAAAAATTACCACAAAAATTACCATTTCTTACCTCCACTTTGGCCGGCCACCTTGAGCAAGGAAGAAAGAAAAACTCTTCAAAGTTTGGCATCCATCTAGTGCAAATCATCCAAAGCAATCACCTAGACTTGTTTCTACTCCATAAAATCTCTTCTTTAGGTGTTAGTAAGTAGTTTGGTGAAGTGTTTTGGGAAGCTAAGAGGACAAGCAACTCTTCCTCTCTTGTTTACTAGGTGAGTGGTGATTGAACCTTCTCTTTCACTTAATGATGCTTAATTTGTGCCTAGTGGTGGCTAAAGTGATGAATTTTGTGGTTTATTTCTTGGTTTGAGATGAATTGGTGAAGTTTTCAATTTATTGATGAATTTTCTGGTTTAATGTGATCATGATGTTGTGGCTATCTATGATGGTTGGAAATGATGGTTAATGACTATAGTAGGTGTACATGATTGGTAATTACAAGCAATTTTGGGTTTGGAAGGAAATGTGGAAAGTTAGGGTTTTATATCCCCAATTCTGGCCGGTTTTGTATCTCATGGTTAGAGGCCGAATTGGCCTTGGCTTAAAACATGAAAGTTGTAGGTATTGATGTATTAGAGGTGGCTGTAAAATTTCAGGTCAATCGGAGCAGTGTAAAATGAGATAAGCCAAGATTACTATTGCTGTTCTGGATTCTTCCGAATGTGAGAACTGCGTCTGAAATTGGTTGTTTTGGCTGGAATTGTTTTGGATTTGGTTGTTGCGGTCTTCTTATGAAATGTAGCTTGATGTCCTAGCTATCATATACCTTTTGAATTTCTGAATTTGGACCTGTATAGACTGAGTTGTACTGATTACAGCAGAATGTAGTTTGTGAACCTGTTATTGTGTTCCTGGTTTGGTATCTTGCATATTTGACCTAGTTGTGCTGGGAATTGGACTGAGTGACCTTCTACATTGTTGTAGCCCTGTTTCTTAGCTTCGAAACGGTGGGTCTTACACCCTCATCCGATAAGCGTAGTGCAATTTGTGCCATTACCGCAAACTGAGGACAAAACTGTTTTTTTTTCAGGGCCAAGTTAGTTACATTTCTGAAATTTCTGGTTACCTATGATGCTTGTATATGCTTATGAAACCCTATTGGGGTTGTGATTGGCATTGCTTTATGACTCATTATCGAGTCTCATTGTATTTGTTTGTATGTTTTAGGACGTGACGGGGGTTCACGACGTCCTTTTAACGACGGTGCATGAAACATCACCTACTTGATTGGTGAGTATACTACTCACTTGAATGTTTATAATGTGGCTTTGCTATATGTGATTGTGATGCCTTGAAGGCTTGTTTGGCTATTGGAAATGATTAAGGTGAGGGTGTACTTGACCGCCCTCATCCTTTTTATCTTGTTAATGACTGTTTACCGTTTCACTGTAATACTGCACTTGCTATATGAGATATTGAATTCCATTCATGAGAAACTGTTTGGGTGTCGGTTGGACGAGTATCCAACGGCCCTACTGTATTACTGAACTCGACCCCGTTGGTAGTCACTTGAATCGAGCCAGCGAGGGCTTGGTCGTGAAAATTGACTAGCCACGGGGACTGAAATGGAAATCTTGTGGTAATGAGACCCTTGGTTCCGGTGTACTCGAGTATCACCTAAAGCTACTGCTTGGAGTGCGGGCCCGGTTGGGGTATGTTGGGTGAAAGGAATGGAAGTGAAGTGAGGTCTACGGTTGGTACTCTTAAACATTGACGGAGGGTCAATGAGGTTGGATCAAGAATGTAAGCGTGGAAATGGGCTCTTGAGAGCCGTCCGTATCCTTTTACTGATTTGTTTTATTCCTTACTTGTGTACTTGAAATGAAAGGTTATGCTTAAGTGATCTTTGTTGCTTATGTGGTAGTATATCACTGGGCTTAAGCTCATTCCGTTCCATTTGTTTTCCTTACAGGGATATAATTACTTTTGGGATTGGATTGGATAGTCGATTGCCAAGTTGAGCTAGTGTAAATGTCTTTTGTATAGCTCTTTGAATGAAACCCTAATGTGTATTGGGTTCATTTACTTTTGATTGGCAAACCGAACATGTATATCCATGATGCATAGTTTTTGACATGCCAATTTGGTTGTAAATGTTGAATTTCAATGTATTTATGTTTGGTTGATGTTTGGTTGGATTTCGGATCGATTCGTATTTCAAACGGCAAAGGAAAACTTTTTGGCGGGAATGAACAGGGCCAAATCCGGCCGGATTGTCGGCCAGATTGCCTGGGGAAAATTTTGAATCCGGGAGGTTAGCTACTGGACAGTATCCGGCCAAGAATCCGGCCAGATTCCACTGTTCCAGGCACTATTTATCGTTTTCATTTTTTTTATTTTTTTTTATTTTGATGCTTGTGGCTTGTCCGAGCGCACTTTTACTTTCCCGAAACGTTTTAGATTGCGTGTAACTACTCGTTAGTCCTGGCGAAAGTTGGGCAGGCGGTCCGCTAACCCCTTTGGTTCGCCTTAGGGGAAGGTGGGGCTGTCACAGGTGGTATCAAAGCCTAGGTTTGAATTAGCCTGGGTGTTATAGGAATGCTTGATTTGAGGATTTGTTGTTTATGGCCTTTAAGCTTATATTTATGGTTAATTGTTCTTGTGGTGTAGGATGGCCGGACAGGGTGAACCTAGTGCTAGTCCTTCGGGCGTGAGACCTCGCAGAGCACTCCCTGTGATCCCATATCAGATACGGCCGGGAGGGGCCGTTATTCGTTGGAGCCCGTCTAACCGTCTCCGACGGTGTGCGTGTAAACCGAAGTATGCCTATCCGAACGCTCTTGTGTTTGCTCTGGACAAGGAGTGTAAGGTGTTGGCCAGAGAGAATACTCGACTTGAGGCCGAGGCGATCCAGGATAGGGTGACCAACGAGAAGCAAGCTGCACGTATTAAAGAGCTAGAATACGACGTGCTTGAGGTCGAAGATAGGGTTGACGACCTCTGCGCTCAACTGAGGGAGGCACGAGAGCGCGAGATTAAGCGAGCTCGCAAAGTCAGGGGTCGCGCTGAGTCGATCCTTAATCTTTGTGACGACGGCCTTGAGAAGTATAGCGATGAGGCTTCGTGTGCGGGGACCGAGGCTGGGGAGGAGTCTACTCCGTCGCCTGGGTCCCTGAGCCCAGCAACTGACTAGGCCTTGACTTCTAGGCTTCTTTTGGGATAGTTTGGTGGTTTTTGTTTGTACATAGGGATAGGGATAGAGCCTTAGCTAATCGTTTTGGTTGTTGGATTAGCTACGTGTAAATTTCTTTTGATAAGGCCATTCCTCGGGGGATCGTCTATGTTTGTTTCTGACTTGCCTGTACTTGACTCGACTGATTGTATATATGTGTGTGGCTTGATCTTGCTTGGCTTGTATATATATGTTTGTGATCCTGTTTGGACTGTATAAATATGTGTTATTGTGAAAGTTTTGAGTGTTACTTACATGCCTTGTTACTACTTTGGTTTAGTATTCTTGCCTAGACCAAGTAAACTTATGGAAGGTACACGGAGTGGTCGGGGACGTGGGCGCGGAACTAGACAACCCACACCGGTTAGGGGTACGGGGGAAACCTCTACTGGACCCAACCCTGAACCCCAAGCAGACCCTAATGTGCAAATAGCTGCTGCTATGCAGCAAATGACAAACCTGCTAGCACAAGTAGTGCAGCAACAAGGCCAGAACCCAAACCCTAATCCTGGAAACCCTGGAAACCCTGACCATCATGTCGAGAGCGAAGATAGAGCTCTCGAACGCTTTCAAAAGTTCGCTCCACCGAAGTTTGTTGGGGGACCCGACCCAGACGTTGCCGAAAGATGGCTTGAAAAGATGGTTGATATATTTGCAGCCCTACACTACCCTGACGAACGGCAGGTGACTTTTGCCGTGTTCCAGCTTGAGGGGGCAGCCCGTTCCTGGTGGAACGTAATCCGACAGAAATGGGAAAGGGAGCAGACGCCCAGGACTTGGGTGAACTTCATTCGAGAGTTTAATGCGAAGTTTTTCCCTCCTCTAGTCCAGGAGAGGAAGGAGGACGAGTTTATTAGGCTCCGCCAAGGGGCTCAAACTGTGGCGGAATATGAGAGTCAATTCACCCGCCTGTCCAAGTTTGCGCCTGAGTTAATCATGACGGAACAACGACGGATTAGGCGCTTTATTCAGGGTTTGAATGTTGAGATTCAGAAAGACCTCGCGGTGGCTCAAATCACTGCGTTTAGCGAGGTTGTAGAAAAGGCCCAACGAGTTGAAAGTGCACGGTTGCAGGTCCGGAACTTCCAGGCGAAGAAGCGTGGCTTTCCTGGGAGTAGTTCTGGACAGGGTGAGAAGAGCACTCCCTCTAAATTTGGACGCGGAATGGGAGGTGGTCGACAATCTGGTGCAGGTAGAGGGACTCCATTCAGGGGTGGCCAAGCTGGGCGAGGACCAAGGGGAAATGCTCAGAGTGGCTCGGCTTCAGCACCTCGCGGTCCCTGCGCGCATTGCGGGAAGCCAAACCACACCGAAGATAACTGCTGGAGGAAACAAGGTAAATGTCTGCGATGTGGAAGCGCGGACCACCAATTGGCTACTTGCCCGGTCCTGAAACAAGATGGAAAGGGAAGCCAACCACCGCCGAGGACCAATGCTGGACCAGCAAAGGGAGATGGGTCCAAACCTAAAGTGCCAGCTAGGGTGTATTCCTTAGAGCCCCATCAGGTCCCAGAGTCTTCAGAGGTCGTAGAAGGTACGATCCCTATTTTCCACCGCTTTGCCAAAGTTTTAATTGATCCTGGTGCCACTCATTCGTTTGTTAACCCTGATTTCATGTGTGGCATCGATATAAAACCTGCTAGTTTACCATATGACCTAGAAGTTAGTACACCCACGGGGAATCAACGTTTGGTGACTAGTATGGTTTATAGGGATTGTGATGTATGGGTAGGTGAAAAGAGATTTTTAGGAGACCTGATAAGCTTGTCCATTAAGGGGTATGACGTGATTCTGGGTATGGACTGGCTAGCCAAATATAACGCCCAACTGGATTGTAAAACGAAGGTGGTAGAATTTCGCATTCCTGGCGAGGCAACCTTAAGGTTGGATATAAGAGGTAGGTTGGCCTCATCTGCTTTGATTTCGGGCATTCGAGCTAGGAAACTGATAAGTAGAGGGGCGCAAGGATTTTTGGCCTTTTTGATTAACACCCCTACGGATAAGTTAAAAGTGGAAGACGTGGCCGTAGTGAGGGAATTTCCGGATGTATTCCCTGATGAGTTAGTAGCTTTACCTCCAGAACGGGAGATAGAATTCCAAATAGATCTGTTACCTGGAACCTCACCTATCTCAAAAACCCCTTACCGAATGGCGCCTGCGGAACTTAAGGAGCTTAAGTTGCAATTACAAGATCTTTTGGAGCGGGGATTCATTCATGAGAGTGGGTCTCCTTGGGGAGCTCCTGTCCTATTTGTGAAGAAAAAGGACGGAACCTTGAGGATGTGTATTGACTACCGGGGTCTGAACAATGTTACGATCAAGAATAAATATCCACTGCCTCACATCGACGAGTTGTTCGACCAGCTGCAAGGAGCAGTGGTCTTCTCAAAGTTGGACCTCCGACAAGGATATTATCAGTTGTTAATTAGAAAGGAGGATATACCGAAAACTGCTTTCAACTCGAGATATGGGCATTACGAGTTCGCCGTTATGCCCTTTGGACTGACCAATGCTCCCGCCGCCTTTATGGACCTAATGCATAGGGTTTTCAAACCCTATCTAGACCGATTTGTCGTTGTGTTCATTGATGACATTTTGGTCTACTCTAAGACACGCGAGGAGCATGAGGAGCATTTGAGAGTGGTGTTACAGACGTTAAGGGAACATCAGTTGTACGCCAAGTTTAGTAAATGCGAGTTCTGGCTGGAGAAAGTAGCATTCCTAGGGCACGTAATCTCCCACGAAGGTATTTCGGTGGACCCGGCAAAGGTAGAGGCCGTGACAAATTGGAAGAGACCAGAAAATCCCACGAAAATTCGTAGCTTTCTAGGGCTAGCTGGGTACTACCGACGTTTCATTAAAGATTTCTCCAAACTAGCAGGACCTTTAACTGACCTGACGAAGAAGCATGGTCGGTTCGTTTGGAACGCCCGATGCGAAACAAGTTTTCAGGAATTAAAGAGAAGATTGACCACGGCTCCAGTACTGGTCTTGCCAAATGGAGTGGACGGGTTCGCGGTGTATGCAGATGCGTCGCGAGAAGGCCTAGGGTGTGTTTTGATGCAGAACCGTAATGTAATTTCTTTTGCCTCTAGGAAGTTGAAGCTTCACGAGCAGAATTACCCGACCCACGATCTGGAACTAGCCGCGGTTGTGTTTGCTCTGAAAAAGTGGAGGCATTACCTATATGGGGTGACCTTTGAAGTGTACTCGGATCATAAGAGTCTTAGGTACCTTTTCTCCCAGAAGGAACTGAACATGAGGCAACGACGATGGATGGAATTTTTGGAAGATTATGACTGCACAATCAACTACCATCCGGGAAAGGCAAATGTGGTAGCCGATGCCTTGAGTCGTAAGGTGCAAGTAGCAGGGTTGATGATTAAAGAGTGGGATTTATTAGAATCCGTATGTGAGTGGAGACCCTGTCTTGGGAGCCATAAGGTGCTATTTAGCAATGTTAGGGTGACCTCCACTCTACTGGAACGCATTAAAGAGGCACAAAACGAAGATTTGATGGTACGGAAGTGGGGAGAGAAAGTGGAGAAAAGAGAAACAACGGACTTCAATTTGAGTCCTGAGGGCATTTTGAAATATCGAAACCGAATAGTGGTACCGAAGGAGGAGTCGTTAAAAATGAAGATTCTGGAGGAAGCCCATCGGTCCAAGTATACAATCTATCCGGGCAGCAGCAAGATGTATCAGGACCTGAAAGGAACCTATTGGTGGGACAATATGAAGAGGGAAATCGCTCAGTACGTGCAAAAATGTCTCGTTTGCCAACAGGTGAAAGCAGAGCATCAAAAACCATCGGGTCTGTTACAACCCTTGGAGATACCCGAGTGGAAGTGGGAAAATATCACAATGGACTTCGTTTCCGGTTTACCGAGGACGCAAAGAGGACACGATGCCGTTTGGGTGATCGTTGATCGCTTAACCAAGTCGGCCCATTTCTTGCCGGTGAACATGAAGTATTCCATGGACAAGTTGGCCCGACTGTACATGGACGAGATAGTAAGGCTACATGGTGTTCCTGTGAGCATCGTCTCCGATCGGGATCCACGGTTCGTATCTCGATTTTGGCAGAAGTTTCAAGAAACACTGGGGACTAAACTCAATTTGAGCACGACCTATCATCCTCAGACGAATGGACAGTCAGAGCGGACAATTCAAACTCTCGAGGACATGCTACGAACTTGCATTCTGGATTTTGGAGGCAACTGGGGTCAACACATGACCTTAGTAGAGTTTGCGTACAACAACAGTTTCCATTCGTCGATCCAAATGGCTCCGTACGAAGCTCTATATGGACGAAAGTGCCGGTCACCGATTTACTGGGACGAAGTTGGTGAAAAGAAAGCACTAGACCCGGCAACTATTCCATGGATGGAAGAGGCTCAAGAGAAGGTCAAGTTGATACGGCAACGACTTCAAACAGCTCAAAGCCGACAAAAGAGCTACGCGGATAATCGAAGAAAGGACTTGGAGTTTGAAGTTGGAGACCATGTGTTCCTCAAGATCACGCCCTTACGAAGTGTTACAGCGGGCAAAGGAAAGAAGCTCCAACCGCGGTACGTCGGACCCTACAAGATCCTCCAGAGGGTAGGAGCGGTCGCGTATCGATTAGAACTGCCATCCAGTCTCTCTCGAGTTCACGATGTGTTCCACGTCTCGATGCTAAAGAAGTATCATCCCGACCCATCCCATGTATTACAACCGGAGGAGATTGAAGTAGACGAATCGCTTGCTTACGAAGAGAAACCTGTTCAAGTGCTTGACCGAAAAGTCAAAGAACTCAGAACCAAGCAGATTCCGTTAGTAAAAGTGCTTTGGAGAAACCATGGGTTAGAGGAAGCTACTTGGGAAGTGGAAGAAGAGATGCGAAAAATTCGGAAAAATTCGGAAAAATTCGGCCAATAAGGTTAAGTTTCGGATACTGGTTGAAATTTATCGGGTGTTAAGAGATAAGTAGAGGATGAGATGTGATTGATGTGAGAGGAAACAAAAGGATAGAAATGCTTTAAATGAAGTGACAAGTGTCACCTTAAGAGTGGTTGACAACTATTCACCTTTTGACCTATTTGACCAATTGAGTAAATATCTCAAAAATTACCACAAAAATTACCATTTCTTACCTCCACTTTGGCCGGCCACCTTGAGCAAGGAAGAAAGAAAAACTCTTCAAAGTTTGGCATCCATCTAGTGCAAATCATCCAAAGCAATCACCTAGACTTGTTTCTACTCCATAAAATCTCTTCTTTAGGTGTTAGTAAGTGGTTTGGTGAAGTGTTTTTGGAAGCTAAGAGGACAAGCAACTCTTCCTCTCTTGTTTACTAGGTGAGTGGTGATTGAACCTTCTCTTTCACTTAATGATGCTTAATTTGTGCCTAGTGGTGGCTAAAGTGATGAATTTTGTGGTTTATTTCTTGGTTTGAGATGAATTGGTGAAGTTTTCAATTTATTGATGAATTTTCTGGTTTAATGTGATCATGATGTTGTGGCTATCTATGATGGTTGGAAATGATGGTTAATGACTATAGTAGGTGTACATGATTGGTAATTGCAAGCAATTTTGGGTTTGGAAGGAAATGTGGAAAGTTAGGGTTTTATATCCCCAATTCTGGCCGGTTTTGTATCTCATGGTTAGAGGCCGAATTGGCCTTGGCTTAAAACATGAAAGTTGTAGGTATTGATGTGTTAGAGGTCCTGTAAAATTTCAGGTCAATCGGAGTAGTGTAGAATGAGATAAGCCGAAATTACTATTGCTGTTCTGGATTCTTCCGAATGTGAGAACTGCGTCTGAAATTGGTTGTTTTGACTGGAATTGTTTTGGATTTGGTTGTTGAGGTCTTCTGATGAAATGTAGCTTGATGTCCTAGCTATCATATGCCTTTGGAATTTCTGAATTTGGACCTGTATAGACTGAGTTGTACTGATTACAGCAGAATGTAGTTTGTGAACCTGTTATTGTGGTCCTGGTTTGGTATCTTGCATATTTGACCTAGTTGTACTGGGAATTGGACTGAGTGACCTTCTACATTGTTGTAGCCCTGTTTCTTAGCTTCGAAACGGTGGGATCTTACACCCTCATCCGATAAGCATAGTGCAATTTGTGCCATTACCGCAAACTGAGGACAAAACTGTTTTTTTTTTCAGGGCCAAGTTAGTTACATTTCTGAAATTTCTGGTTACCTATGATGCTTGTATATGCTTATGAAACCCTATTGGGGTTGTGATTGGCATTGCTTTATGACTCGTTATCGAGTCTCATTGTATTTGTTTGTATGTTTTAGGACGTGACGGGGGTTCACGACGTCCTTTTAACGACGGTGCATGAAACATCACCTACTTGATTGGTGAGTATACTACTCACTTGAATGTTTATAATGTGCCTTTGATATATGTGATTGTGATGCCTTGAAGGCTTGTTTGGCTATTGGAAATGATTAAGGTGAGGGTGTACTTGACCGCCCTCATCCTTTTTATCTTGTTAATGACTGTTTACCATTTCACTGTAATACTGCACTTGCTATATGAGATATTGAATTCCATTCATGGGAAACTGTTTGGGTGTCGGTTGGGCGAGTATCCAACGGCCCTACTGTATTACTGAGCTCGACCCCGTTGGTAGTCACTTGAATCGAGCCAGCGAGGGCTTGGTCGTGAAAATTGACTAGCCACGGGGACTGAAATGGGAATCTTGTGGTAATGAGACCCTTGGTTCCGGTGTACTCGAGTATCACCTAAAGCTACTGCTTGGAGTGCGGGCCCGGTTGGGGTATGTTGGGTGGAAGGAATGGAAGTGAAGTGAGGTCTACGGTTGGTACTCTTAAACATTGACGGAGGGTCAATGAGGTTGGATCAAGAATGTAAGCGTGGAAATGGGCTCTTGAGAGCCGTCCGTATCCTTTTACTGATTTGTTTTATTCCTTACTTGTGTACTTGAAATGAAAGGTTATGCTTAAGTGATCTTTGTTGCTTATGTGGTAGTATATCACTGGGCTTAAGCTCATTCCGTTCCATTTGTTTTCCTTACAGGGATATAATTACTTTTGGGATTGGATTGGATAGTCGATCGCCAAGTTGAGCTAGTGTAAATGTCTTTTGTATAGCTCTTTGAATGAAACCCTAATGTGTATTGGGTTCATTTACTTTTGATTGGCAAACCGAACATGTATATCCATGATGCATAGTTTTTGACATGCCAATTTGGTTGTAAATGTTGAATTTCAATGTATTTATGTTTGGTTGATGTTTGGTTGGATTTCGGATCGATTCGTATTTCAAACGGCAAAGGAAAAATTTTTGGCGGGAATGAACAGGGCCAAATCCGGCCAGGAATCCGGCCAGAAACTGGCCGGATTGTCGGCCGGATTGCCTGGGGAAAATTTTGAATCCGAGAGGTTAGCTACTGGACAGTATCCGGCCAGATTCCGGCCGGATTCCACTGTTCCAGGCACTATTCATCGTTTTCATTTTTTTTTATTTTTTTTGTTTTGATGCTTGTGGCTTGTCCGAGCGCACTTTTACTTTCCCGAAACATTTTAGATTGCGTGTAACTACTCGTTAGTCCTGGCCAGAGTTGGGCAGGCGGTCCGTTAACCTCTTTGGTTCGCCTTAGGGGAAGGTGGGGCTGTCACACTCAATATATGATGAAAGAAATGCATAGTGGCGTTTGCGGACCTCACATGAATGGCCATTTGCTAGCAAAGAAAATCATGAGAACCGGATACTGATGTGAGACGGATCTAGACGAACACCAAGTTGGGATGTTTTGCGGAACTTTGACCCTTCTAGAATCACGAGCCACGAACTAAGGAGATTCCTTAACCCACGACTAGCCACTTTAGTGAACCAAAAGTATAGATAGAAGAACGCCACAATCAAGGAGACTACTTGATTGATAAGTTCGTTGAACAACTTGAGATTAATTCTCAAGTATTCAAAGGAAATTCTCTTGAGGCAAGAGAGAGTGAATAAACTCACGAATATTTTATAAAATCTGAATTCTGTCCCTAATGAATGAAAACCTAGGCTATATATAGCCTTACATGACTCAAACCCTAGAAGGTCCAATGGACGACCTCGCCCTTCATTAAGGGTAAAATATCTAACAACTAATTGGCTAAAATAACATTCTAAAATTCGGCCAAAGTGAAGTGGAAATTGACCAAAATTATTAATGCTAACAAAAACTAATAATGGTAACGAAAACCCTAATTAGCAATCTAGCACTTAGCAAGCTAGAACTTTGTGGACTAGTCTTCACTTGGGTCTTCCGTTTGAAGGAAAGTGTATAGAGTAGCTTCTCCATTATGTAACCCTTCAATGGACCTCAAGTCATCACCAACTCGTTCTTGAATCGTGCAAACAAGAGCTTGAAGTGATTCTTGAATTCTCCTAGCACGCGCTCGTGTAATTGGACCACTGGGTATTTGCATGACTTGAGCACTAGAAGTTTGAGCAGCCTTGAGCCCCTCCGCATTAGTCCCCTCCTCTTGAAGGCGATTTGTCCTCAAATCAAACTCATCGTCTGCATGAAAAGGACTCAAGTCAGATACATTAAAAGTAGCATGTACCCCATACTCACCTGGAAGTTCAAGTTTGTAAGCATTGTCATTTATACGCTCCAGGACTTGGAATGGACCATCTCCCCGTGGAAGTAGCTTACTACGCCGTTTGACCGGGAACCTCTCTTTGCGCATGTGTATCCATACCCAATCGCCAGGCTCAAAGACCATCTTGCGGCGCCCCTTGTTGGCACTTTGGATGTATTGAAGGGTACGCTTCTCGATGTTGGCTCGCACCTTAGTGTGTAGCTCACGTACATATGCAGCTTTGTTCTTACCATCCAAGTTAACTCTCTCATGAACAGGTAAAGGAGTTAAATCCAAAGGTGTGAGAGGGTTAAAACCATACACAATTTCAAACGGCGAATAATGTGTAGCAGAATGAACAGTACGATTGTATGCAAATTCCACATGTGGTAAGCAGTCTTCCCAAGATTTAATGTTCTTTTTAATAATGGCACGCAATAGGGTGGATAAGGTCCTATTAACCACTTCGGTTTGACCATCAGTTTGTGGGTGGCTAGAAGTAGAAAATAGTAATTTAGTACCTAGTTTACACCACAAAGTTTTCCAAAAATAGCTAAGGAATTTGGCGTCCCTATCAGAAACAATAGTGCGAGGCATGCCATGCAATCTAACTATCTCACGAAAGAATAAATCTGCAACATGCTTAGCGTCATCTGTTTTGAGACAAGGAATAAAATGAGCCATTTTGGAGAAACGGTCAACTACCACATAGATTGAATCATGTCCTTTTCTAGTCCTAGGTAGACCAAGCACAAAATCCATCGACAGATCAACCCATGGTGCATGTGGAATAGGCAAAGGTGTATAGAGACCATAAGGGTGTACCTTTGATTTTGCCTGGTGACAAGTCACACACCTTTCAATGTGCCTTTCCACGTCACTCCTCATGCGGGGCCAGAAGAAATGCTCTTGGAGAATCATCAAGGTCTTGGCAATGCCAAAATGCCCCATTAAACCACCTCCATGAGCTTCCCTGACTAGAAGCGTGCGCATGGAGCTCCTGGGAATGCAAAGCTTGTCTTTGTAGTATAAGAACCCCTGAAAGATGAAATAATGCTCACGAGAGTGTCGTGGCAAAGAGTTAAAAATCTCACCAAAATCTGAGTCAGTTGCATAAAATTCTTTAAGGAATTCAAACCCAAGCAACTTAGCATCTAATGTAATGATAAGGGTATGCCTTCTCGAGAGTGCATCAGCCACTACATTCGTCTTACCTGCCTTGTATTTGATCACAAAGGTAAAACTGTCAATGAATGTAATCCATCGTGCATGTCGCTTACTCAACTTGTCTTGGGATTTGATATGCTTGAGCGACTCATGGTCGGTGTGCAAGACAAACTCACGAGGGCGTAGGTAATGTTGCCATGTTTGGAGAGCCCGTACCAAGGCCATTAGCTCCTTATCATAGGTGGAGTAGTTGAGAGCAGCTCCATTCAATTTTTCGCTAAAGTAGGCAACCGGGCGACCCTCTTGGAGTAGAACAGCTCCAATACCTATACCAGAAGCATCACACTCTACTTCAAAAGCTTTGTCAAAATTAGGTAAACTAAGAACAGGTGCATGTGTGAGCTTGTGTTTAAGTAATTGGAAAGACTTAGCTTGTTCCTCTCCCCAATGAAATTGCACATCTTTCTTGATAATTGATGTAAGTGGTGCAGCAATTGTGCTAAAATCCTTGACAAAACGCCTATAGAAGCTTGCCAAGCCATGAAAACTTCTCACCTCACTTACATTGGTAGGGGTTGGCCATTCATTAATAGCCTTCACCTTTTCTTGATCAACATGAATTCCCTGCTCACTAACAACATAGCCTAGAAAAACCAATTGGTTTGTGCAAAATGTACACTTCTTAAGGTTAGCGTAGAGGCTTGCCTTGCGAAGTGCATCGAGGACCATTTGCAAATGCACAACATGCTCATCTAGAGTCTTACTATAGATCAAAATGTCATCAAAGTAAACAACCACAAATTTACCAATGAAAGATCGTAAAACATGATTCATGAGTCTCATAAAAGTACTTGGTGCATTGGTTAGCCCAAAAGGCATGACCAACCACTCAAAAAGTCCATGTTTTGTTTTAAATGCAGTTTTCCATTCATCTCCTTCTTTCATGCGAATTTGATGGTAACCACTCTTCAAATCAATCTTAGTAAAAATGATAGCCCCATGTAATTCATCAAGCATGTCATCCAAACGAGGTATGGGATGGCGGTACTTTACCGTGATGGCATTAATTGCCCTACAATCAGTGCACATTCTCCATCCTCCATCTTTCTTTGGAACAAGTAGAACTGGTACAGCACAAGGGCTTAGACTCTCTTGAATCCAACCCTTACTAAGCAATTCCTCCACTTGTCGTTGTTGCTCCTTGGTTTCCTCAGGATTGGTTCTATATGGTGCCTTGTTTGGAAGGGAAGATCCAGGAATGAAATCAATTTGATGTTCAATTCCCCTTAATGGAGGCAAACCAGTAGGTATATCCTCAGGAAAGACGTCTTGATACTCCTGTAAAAGGTTAGTAATACTACTAGGCAAAGAAGCATCAGGAGCATTAGTGAATAAAGACCCCTTACAAAATAAAATAAATAAAACCTGGTTAGAGTGCAAGGCCTTTCTCACATCTTTTACCTTGGCAAGCATGCTGGATTTTCTCTCCCGTGTGGGCTCAAAGGCCGAATGAGAGGGATCCAATTTGCTTGAAGAAGGGTCGGCCAATGCCAATTTCTTGGCTTTGGTGTTGTCCTTCTTGGCGGTAGTATGTAAGTCATACTCTTTTTGGAGACTAACTTGATCCTCATGCACTTGTTGAGGTGTAAGAGGTGCAAGTGTAATCTTTTTACAATTATGCATGAAAGAGTACTTGTTCAAGAAACCATCAAAAGTGACTCTTTTGTCAAATTGCCAAGGACGCCCTAAGAGTATATGTGCAGCTTGCATTGGTACTACATCACACATAACATCATCTGCATTGAATTGATAAGCCGAAACTTGAACAAAGGAGATACAACTCACTTTGTATCAAGGAACGCTCCCAAAGGAACAAGAAAGAGAAAACTCTCAATTTTTATTCATCTCATAATTGTCTTTTCAATAGTTAAATAAAGTTGGCTATTTATAGCCTTACAAGACTCAAAACCCTAATCTAAATTGGAAACAATACAAGCTTCCTTATTTGACTTGACACAACTTCCTAAATAAATTTGGAAGTAATTAACTACTTCTCTAAAACTCTAATTTAATTAGAATAGGGAACTAACTGACTCAATTGGCTTAACTATGGTCAACATGACCTTAGCCTTTATTCCCTAATTCAAGCGACTTACTTAACTCTCAATTTGGAAATCAATCAAGATATCAATCAAGATTTGGAAATCAATCAAGATACCAATCAAGATTTGGAAGCCAATTAAAATTTGGAAAATTTGGATCTTCAATGATTCTCGAGCCCGATTGCACCATCAACCATCATTAGAATGTGAAGATTTGTAAAATGAAAGGAATCCATGCAAATCTTCATGTTCTCATCAGATACTTCTGGCTTACTATGGAGCGTGATTGTATAGATTTTGTCCGGAGATGTATAAAATGTCAAATGCACGGTGACGTTATACACGCTCCACCCACTGAATTGCATAGCATGATTGCCCCATGGCCCTGTTCAATGTGGGGTATGGACGTGATTGGTACAATTGATCCTCCCGCTTCAAATGGACATCAATTTATATTGGTGGCAATTGAGTACTTTGCCAAATGGGTTGAAGCCGAGTCATTCAAACATGTAACGAAGAAGGTAGTTGCCAATTTCTTGAGAGATCACATCATCTGTCGCTTTGGAGTACCCGAAACGCTTATTATAGACAATGCCAAGAATCTGAACAATGACATGGTAGATGGACTGTGTGAGCAGTTCAAGATCAGACGCCGCAACTCTGCCATTTATAGGCCTCAGATGAATGGAGCGGTAGAAGCCGCAAACAAGAATTTGAAGAAGATTATCCGCAAAATGACTGAAAGGCATCGCGATTGGCATGAAAAGTTGCCTTATGCATTAATGGCGTATCGGACTTCTATCCGGACGTTGATTGGGGCAACGCCATATTCACTCATGTATGGAATGGAAGCTGTATTACCAGCCGAAGTTGAAATTCCTTCGCTACGAATCCTCATGGAAGCTAAATTGGAGGAGGCTGATTGGATAAAGCAGCGCCATGAGCAATTGACTTTGATCGATGAAAAGCGGTTCAATGCTATCTGTCATGGCCAGTGCTATCAGAAACGTGTGGCCCGAGCTTACAACAAAAAAGTCCATCGGCGTGCATTCGAAGAAGGTGACAAAGTACTAAAGCGAATTTTGCCAATCCAAGATGAAGCTAAAGGCAAATTTGCTCCAAATTGGCAAGGGCCGTTCATCGTCCAAAAGGTATTACCTGGCGGAGCACTTATTTTGGCAGAAATGGATGGACGAACATTCCCTCAACCCATCAACTCAGACATGTGTAAGAAGTTTTTCATTTGATTATGCAAATTTTCTTTAGAAATTCATACAAATGGCGAAATGCAAGTCAGGCCATCTTCTTTTACACTTAAAACATTTTATCTCTACTTGTCCCCTTTAAGCCATCAGAATTGA
Source organism: Coffea eugenioides (assembly GCF_003713205.1). NCBI lineage: Eukaryota > Viridiplantae > Streptophyta > Magnoliopsida > Gentianales > Rubiaceae > Coffea > Coffea eugenioides. The sequence continues at coordinate 40,528,358 of NC_040043.1, forward strand.
CAAATTTTTGTTTGATAACCCGTGAGAATTGCAAATCCCACACTGGGGCAAATTTATTTTGAAAGAGAGATGATCAAAAAGGAAAGAGAACCCCACACTGAGGCAAATTTAGTTTTTAAAGAAAAATGCAAAAGTGAGGAAAATACAATGAAGAAAATGCAAAGAGAGAAAATCCAATCAAACTGGGGCAAATTTTCCTCAGTCGGAAACGATTTCAAAATAGTGCAATCTCAAGTTATTTCACACCTCGCATCAAAAATTTGCTTTCAAGCCTCAACTTTTCTTGGAAAACACCCACCTGACCTCATTATAAAGCCCAAAGTCCTGGCTTTCGTCACTTGTTGTATTTCTATTAGGAAATTTGTTAATCAACTGGCAAGTGATGTCCGTAATGCCTTCGCCTAATCTTATAAGAGAAGTGCATTTTACTGATGCCTGAAATCTTTAACTCATATTTCTGAGTCGATCATGGTCGAGATGTTTCATTGTTCTTTAGGTGAAAACCCGAAAGGGCGCCTCGGAAAAAGAAAAGAAAAGGAAAAAGGAAAAAAAGAAAAAAAGAAAAAAAGAAGAAAAAAGAAAAAGACAAAACAAAAACAAAAAGGGTGGGGGCAACCTTGGTGAAAACCCGAAAGGGCGCCAAGGCAGGTTTTCTCAACAGACGAACACGAGAAGGAACAGCTGGTGACCTGGTTCATTTAGACTTTTCCTCATATTTGTGATACTTCTGCCAGTATCGAATTCCGAAGCAAATATATCCAAAGTCTTGAATATGATATTCGTTGGCCAAATTTGTATTTTTCTTTACAAATATTCTTTTGCAAAATGTATCTTTATAAACCTCTTAGTTTCTCTTGATTATTTGCGTTCGACTACTTGTGGTTGTCTGCATTCTTTTGCATACTCATCTTTGCCTGACATAGGAAATCATCTTGCATATATCATTGACTTTTATGTGACAAATTTTTCATGCATCATTCTTTCACCATTGGATTCGAATGGATGATAAACCCTAAGGTTTGTGCAAGAATAGGGGAATTCAATCATCTATTAAAGGAAGTAAGATGCAACAAAGCTGCTACATGGATTTGGTGACGTGGTAAATACGTATTTTACCAGTCTCAGAAATTGAAAGGTTTCAAAATTACAAGTTCAACTAAGCCAGATGCCGCAAAACAGAAGCAAAAGCATCACAAGACTCATGTTTACACGATTCTCAAGGCAAACCGGACCAAATGATGGTGGCAAGTCCATTATTTCTTCTTTTCTTGCAGGAACGTTGTGTTCACAAACGAAAGCAACCACTCTCCTTTTCGCACCTAAATTGATGTCAGAAAAAGCTCCCCAGTAAGCAAAGACGGAGTGATAATGTTATTGGGAAAGCTTGATCATAAGAAGCAACATCAGCTATCGCTTCAGCCACAGAGGTCAAATCCCCCTCTTGGTATAAAAGTTTGAACTACTCCCAGGTAAAAACTCAATTCATTGTTTAAACCTCCCCAGTGAAGTCCCATTTTAAATTCATGTTCGGGTCAGTCCCGTTTTAGATTCCTGTTCGGGTCAGTCCCGTTTTAAATTCCTGATCGGGTCAGTCCCGTTTTAAATTTCATGTTCGGGTCAGTCCCGTTTTAAATTTCCTGTTCGGGTCAGTCCCGTTTTAAATTCATATTCGGGTCAGTCCCGTTTTAAATTCATGTTCGGGTCAGTCCCGTTTTAAATTTCATGTTCGGGTCAGTCCCGTTTTAAATTTCCTGTTCGGGTCAGTCCCGTTTTAAATTTCCCGTTCGGGTCAATCCCGTTTTAAAATTCCTGTTCGGGTCATTCCCGTTTTAAATTTCTTGTTCGAGTCAATTCTATTTTAAAATTCCTGCTCGGGTTAGTCCCGTTTTAAATTTCCCGTTCGGGTCAATCCCGTTTTAAAATTCCTGTTCGGGTCATTCCCGTTTTAAATTCCTGTCCGTCGGAACCATTTTGTGGTCAAATAACGCAGGTAAGTATTTGGTGTCTACTTCTTTGTCTCAAGTTTTTCCAAAACTCAGACAAAGAGGGGCAAACTGTAGACACCAAAATTTTAGTGTAATTTCATTTGCTATTTATTTTTTAGTTTTTTATTTGTCGTGTTAGTTTTATTCACTTTTTAGTTTTTTAGTTTTTATTTTATTATTTTTATTTTTAAGTTTTTAGTATAGAATTTCTCAAAAAGGAAAAAAACAAGAAAAAAAAGCATTTAAAAAATATGTTTTAGTTGTTTGTGATTTAAATTCAATGTTTTCTTGAAAAAATGAAGAAAAGAAAAGAAAAAATGGAAAAATTGCAACTTTGCTGTTCATTGTCTCTAGTTTATTTATCCGATGTTAATTAAATTGTTGTTTTTCTTTACTTAATTTTATTATCAATTTTGTTAAATTATTTCTTAAAAAAAAAAAAAAGCCGCACATGCATGCGGCATGAATTTTCTTATATCATTTTCATGGATTTTTGTCGGATGAATCGGATGGTCAAGGGAGGGTTTTGGGGCTGCTATCTGGATATAAAAAAGAAAAGGAGGAACCGCAGTCAAAGAGGGGGATTGCAGTTGACGGCTGTAGAGGAAAAGCTACGAGGGTTCTGGGGAGAGAGCAAGAAACAGAGAACTGGGTAAGGCTGAGGGTGAAAGAGGAAAGAGGAAGAGAGAGTTTGTGAGGGCAAAAGGGGGAGATAGCTAGAGAAAAGAACGGAAAAGGAAGAGCTTTCTGGGCAAAGAAATCAAACGAGAGGATGACAGCGGAAGAGACAGAAATGGAGCCGAGAGAGTTGAAGGAGTAGGAAAGCCAGACCAAGAAGGGAAGAAGCTCAGTGGCCAGGATATCAAGCCCGCGCTTTCTTCACCAAAGTCTGCAAAGATTCATCTTTTCGATCTCTGGTAGGGCCTCTTCAACCTCTTGCAGACGCCGGCTGCAGATTCAAGTCCGAAGGCAGTGAAGAGGTAATCTTCGATCTTTTCCCTGTTGCTTCCCTCCACCTTTTCTTCAGTCCATTCTTTGCCCAAGGATCTGTTCCTTTTTCTATCAAAGTTGATAGCTTAATGAGGTCTCTTAGTTCAGGTTTTGGCTGCTTTATTTTCTGGAAATTTGAGTCAGAGTTAGAATGCCTTTCTAGATCGTTTTGCTGCAATTTTGAGTTCGAAAGCTTTGTTAGATCTTTTCCCTTCCCTTTGTTTCAAGTCTATGCATTTCGGGATTGAATGAGTGGGGATGTACTTGAATCATTTGTGTAAGCATGTTTCGATCGATTGAAATAGTATGTGCATATGTTTCGTCTGAGTTTCTTTGCCGCCAATTCTGTATTGTTCTTGCTGTTTTGGACCTGGACCATCTCGGTTGGGGCACTTTGGGGGGGGTAGGCAGCCATGCTTGACCAGTGATAGACAGATGTTTGAAGATTATGTGTGGTTTGGTAGATAAATGGTGGGTCTAATACAATGTTTTCGGCATTTAATCCACGCAAGCCTGAAGCTGCAAAATTCGTAGCAAAGCAAAAAGCTGTTGCATTTTTCTTGCTGTTTTCTTTTCCATGGCTGTTCAATGAATCTTTACACTTAAGTTGCATGTTTAATCTTATGTTGAATGGAAGAAATGGAAAGTTTGGTGCTGGAATTTGCATGTTTGGGTCTTAAACACTTGAACTATGACCAGATGATTTCTGAAAAATGGACAAACCAGGATTGACCGAGCCATTTTCTAGCATTTTTGTGCAAATTCCCTGATATGTTTTGGTTTGTTTGGATGCTGAAATCGTGAGCCTTATTGCTTAGATTAAGTTTTGGGATGTTGGGTCGAAAAAGTTCTGATCAAATTCATGTTTAAGATTGATGTTTTGCGCACGGAAATGGAGGTTGCAGTGATGTTTTTTTTTCGGTTGCAGAAACATGTGAGCTCTAGTTGTAGAAACTTTCTTGTTTTCTTTTGCTGCATAACACTTGCATGAAAGTCTTCCAAGAATCTCATTGTTATTAAGTTGTAGCCATGTTGGAAATCAAGGCTTGGCATGAATCTGGCTGGCCGAAAGTTTCTTGAAGTTGCAAAAATTGTTGAATGAAAAGTGCAGCAGTTTCATTCTCGGTTGATTGAAGCTTAATAGAAAGTAGTTGCAGAAGCTTTTTTGTCTACGTAGCTTGCATGAAGATTGCATGAAATAATTTCTAAAAAATTCCCTTTGGCCCCCAAGTCTCCATTTGTTTTACTATGGCCCAACTAATTGGGTAACTTAATCAATTTTGCCCCCCCTTAACATGTTTTTTTTTAATATGTCTTAACATGATTTTTGTATAGATTCTTAATGAGTTTTAGGATGAATTTGAAGGGTTTAGTAACTTGCTCTAGACTTGTAGTTTTGATTTGAATTATTTTGGTGAATTTTGGAAATTTTGTTGTTTAGTCATAGCAAATTAGTTTTCATTTATTTTTGCGAACTTTATCATTTGGTTTGGGATAGGTTTCACCTAAAGTTCATTTCAAGTTATTTCCTTTTAGACCCTTAATTTTTGTAATAATACGTTGATCCCTTGAAACTTCTTCGATTCTTTCAAATGGGTCTTTGTTTGTTTCAATTTGATGAATAGGGGTCGTTCATTTTCATTTGAATGATTTGTTTGATTAAATTTCATGTTTATTACCATTTCATATGATTTTGTTAATTAAAGTGGTACCTTGACCTTTTTATTATTTTGGAGGGTCAATTAGTAATTTCACTTCGTTAGGGCATCGATTCAAGGGAGGTACACTCTATCCCTTATTTTGACCTTATTTGACCCTATGTGATCAAACGTGCTAAGTGAGAATTGCATGTCTACTTTGCTTTCCTTGTTTTTCCTTAATTCCTTTCATTTATTTCATTTATTTTTGCTTTTTTATTAAGTCTTTCTTTTATTTATTTATGGGGTATGTGTACACCTCTTGGCTTGTAATAGATAGGGCCTGGCGAGCATTTTTGTCCATTTTTCCCCTTCCCCTTTTGTTTTAGTTAGCAAATGTAATAGGTTCATTAGCCTGATTGCTTGCTTTTGTTGCTATATGTTAATTTGCTTTATTAGGCTCTTGCATTTAGTCGAGCATGCTAAGTGTTATGTGCTACGTGTTTATAGGTGATTGGCATGTCTACTTGCTTTCTATAGTCATAGATGAATGTAATGGATGAATGCACGTCACCACACTAGTCCAACGCTAGTTGTGGCTCATTGTCCCGTTTTCCACTAGTCCAACGCTAGTCGGAATTCATAGATATGGGCTAGTTCAACGCTAGACCCTTAGGGATTTCCTTCGCTAGTTCATACTTGCATGTTTCACTACATTTCATACATTTTTCTTAGTTTTCTAGCATTTGGCATGCTCCTCCAATCCTTTTCCCTTCATTTTAGGTTTTTGCATCCTCATGCTAGTTATAGGGTACATTTTCTTGAGGGTCCCCTTTAGATAAGGGAAACGAGCGAGTGTGGCTACAAAATAGCCTTAGCACGCTAGTTCTTCCTTCTAATCAAAGGGAAAATTAAAGTCATGAATTTAGGAGTCATTCCCGTACCCGACTTGATGCATTCCTATAGGTTCATACATTCTCATTCTTATCATATCACTTCCTCACTTTTTTATCCATATTTTCTCACTACTTATATCCTTCGCAATACAAATGCCATGTTCACACATTTTTCTTCTTGTCACTTGTTTTTCTACCTCACAAATTGCACCCAATTGCACTTATATGTATCTACTATTATATTTTCATCCATTAGCATACAAACACCTTTGTTTTCCCAATTTGCACACATGCACTTGTCTTACATTCGTACACATGCACGTTTTCTTACAGTTTCACACTTGCACTCATATTGGAGTCTTCATTTGCATCATTCACGACCTCTATGAGGACTTTCCTTATTGGCCACCACAACTCATGTGGTTGGGACCAAAAAGCCTCGTAAGAGACATTTTAGATTTAGGATTGCATTTTTGTCATATCCATTAGTCACATCCAACACGCAACGCATACTTTGGGTAGAAAAATTAGGAAAAGAAGGGCTAAGTCACGCAACTAGCTTTGGCTAGGGTAAGGGAGTGCCTTAGGCTTTGCCTTTGCCTTCTCCCTTATCAAATGTGACCCTCGATCCCTTTCTTTGGTTACGTAGACCTAAAAATTCTTTAAAAAGGGTTTGTTTACTTTCCTTTTCAAAAATCACTTTTTGGGTGACTTGGTACACCCTAACTCTATACCAAGTGGCGACTCCATTTTCCATTCAAAACCCTTTTTGAACTTTGTTTGGCCAAATCGTCGCATTTTCAAGTCCCACGGCCTTTTATCTTCATTCTCACACAGGCTCACATACATATCTCACACACTACTTTCACATTTCAAAAAGTGGGGCGCGACAGTGTATTAAAGTGAGGGGTAATGCAAGGGAATTGCTGTAACACATATAAAATGAAATGCTGGGGCATATAATGAGTGGTTTAAATCTTAGGACAAGGCGTGTAGTTTAGGGAAATTATATTTTCAAGTGAGAGTTCTCACAAGAAACATTATTTGGCAAAGTTTAAGGGAAGGATTGGCCAAGATGGGGCCAAGTGTCAATGTCCCAACCACTCAAACCAATTGACCAAGGAAATTAGCAAAATTTAAACCTTTGGGCTCCATTTTTTTTTCTTTGCTTGGCTGGCCCTCTTGAGCTCCAAAGAGAGAAGGAAATTTTCATTTTTCTTGCTTGAAACCCTAGTGTGGACTTTGAGGAAAACTAAAAAGATAAGGAGCCTTAGTTAGTTTGAGTGAACTATCTTCAAGGCTTGCTTGTGATTCAAGCTTGGAACTCTTGCTTTTGTGGACTTTTGGGTAGTTCAAACTTCATTTAAGAGAGGTAATTGATCCTTAAACCCTAGCTTTATTGTCTAATATCAAGTGTTTAAGGTATTGATGACAAACTAGAAGTTGGGTTGATGTTGTTTGTGGTTAAATTCTTTGAGTTAAGTAAGTGGAAGTAAGGTTGGATGTATGGCATGCCATTTGTTTGATTCTTTGCCTAAGATTTGTTTGTGATTTTCCTTGATGTATTAGCATGTTAATGAATCCTCTTAAAGTTAGAAATAACTCTTGGAATGTTGGTTAAGTTAAAAATAATGAAAGGATGGAGTTTGGTGGTGAATGTGAACTTGGGACTGTTCTCTTTACTCCTTGCTGGCCGACCATAGATTGAAGGTTTTTCCTTGATCTTCGTGACTTATTGAACCTTAATTAATCTTAAGAAACTTGGCTAAACATTGATTTAAACTTATGTGTGAATTGAGGTGAAATGGAGCAAGTAAATTGGGTGATTTTATTAAAGTCCTGAGCTGATCAGAACAGGAAAATCAGTCAACTTCCTCAGACTTCTGGTATTGATGGAGAGGAACTAGAGTTTTCATTTATACCGTTGGAAAGTGTGAGGCCCCGAAATTTTACTATTTTTATAGCTCTTATTTGAACTTACTTGCCTTAGATTCTTGGTTGTTTTAATGGTTGAATTTGAGCAAAGGGAGTGAATTTTGTTAAGAAAATTTTTATTTTCTCAAGTTGTTAGAAAATCTAGAATTTTCACAGGAGGTTCTGCGCAGCTTTGGGAAATTGGCTATAACTTCGTATAGGAAAGTCGGAATTGATTTCCATTTGTCGTATTTGAAACTAGACTCATAGAGTTTCCTACAGTATAAAATTCAGAGTTTGATTCAATCTCTATATGTTAGGATCGAAGATAACCTAAGAGGGGGGGGTGAATTAGGTTATTTAAAAGCTAATTAAGTTATGTGACACTTTTTTGTTTAATATGAAATTTACTCTCTTTTCTAGGTGATCACCTAATGAATCAATTAATAAGAGAGCAATATCACTAGGGAGCAGAAAAGATAAGTAATTAAAATTCACAAGATAATGAAATAAAGAGAGGAATTGCAAACCAATTTGACCACCAAGCTCCTCTTGAGCTTGTAGATCACTTTATGGAACAAGTTTCTTCAAGTTGATGAAATACAACCAATCTTTGTGTACAAAGGAAGGCTCAATTCCTCCTAGTCTCAAGCCACACTGTAGACACCAAATTTTTGGTGTAATTTCATTTTTTAGTTTTTATTTGTCGTGTTCATTTTTAGTTTTTAGTTTCCAGTTTTATTTTTATTTTTAAGTTTTATCGTAGAATTTGTTGAAAAAGAAAAAAGAGAAAAAGAAAAGCATTCAAAAAAATATGTTTTAGTCATTTTGTTTTTATTCAATGCTTTCTTGAAAGAAAAATGAAAATGAAAATAAAAAAAAAGGGAAAAAGGAAATTTGTTCACAAAAATATATTTATTTCTTTAAATGCAACCTTTTTGCACTTTAGTTATTTTTATTAAGTTATTTTGAGAAAAAGAAAATGATGAAAAATGAAAAATGAAACAAAAAGATGGAAAAGTGGCCATTTTTGTTGTTTTTAGTTGTTTAGTTTTTAAATTATTTTCATTATTATTATTATTATTATTACCTGGTTTTGGCAATTTGTTATTATTATTATTATTTATATCATTTCTGTATTTATTAAGTTATTAAGTTCAAAAAAAAAAAATGATACGCGGCAGCAAGCTGCGTTTTACGCAGCTTGCAAAGGAAATCTGGGACGGCTCCTAAAGCTGCAAATACAGGAAAAGGACTAGAGGTTTTTAGGGTTTGGGGGTCTGATATATAGCAAAAAGAAAGGTAGCCGCAACAGAGGTTTTAAGGGGAACCAACGGGGGATAGAAACACAAGCAAAAAGGAAAAGAAAGAAAAAGAGCCGAGAGTGAAAAGAGAGGAAAGATTGATGGTGACGGCAGGAAGTGAGCCAGAAGCTTTGTGAAGTAAGAGGGAAAAGAAGCAAAGGAAGGACTGAGTAGAGTTGATGGCTGTGAGGGTTTAGAAACGGAGAGTTGAACGGGAAAGGGAAAAAGAGAAAATAGCAAAGGGAAGCTAGCTGGTGGCTGGGCAAGAGGAAAAAACGCAGAAAAGAAAACAGAGGGGGGGGGAGGTTTCGGTTTCAATGATCGGCGAGGAGAAAAACTTGCAACCACCACAGCAGCCATCTCAACTCCATCCGTTGCCTGCCCAGACTCCTCTTCATGCTATCAGCCCAAGCCACCACAAACCTCCATAACCACCGCCTACAAATGACCACCTCCAAGTTCTGTCATCGCCACCACCGCACGCAACTTCCATCGAGGTCACCAGACAGCAGCCACCTTTTCTTCTCTAGCGTGACCAACGAGCGGTCAACTGCCTCCCAAGAGGTCCTCCAAGGACCACCACATCAAGGAGGAAGAAAAGCCACCACCAGTCCGCTACCATCACTAGAACTTCCCACCACTGCCTGAAAATAATTTCACGAAGCAGGCGCAGGTAAGCTGTCCTTTTCTTTTAAAAATTCTCGGTTCTGTTTAAGCTCTCAGAGCATGTCTGCCGTAGGTTTTGAGGGGATAGCATCTGGGTTTGGTTAAGGACATCAATAGGGCTCGCTTGATTTGTTTCATATAGATGTCCTGGTTGAATGATGAAGTTTGAAGAAAGAACTAAAAATTGCAGAATGTTGATTCCCTGTAATTGCATGAACTTCTGGTATCTAAACCTAAATTTGTATGGTGAAAAATGGAAAACATGCTTGTGAACTTGTTACTTTGCTCCTAGTTGTTGTTAGTTGAGCTGTTAGTAGTGTTTGGATAGCAAAGAATTGCAGCAAAAGGAAACTCAAATGCTGCAGACATTTTTTTGTTAACTGTCGGCTCACATTCTCGTTTGTTCCCTTGCTTGTTTTCTTCTTGTAATGATTTAAATCTGTCCCTTGTGCCTTGAAGTCTCCTCCCTTGTTGCCCAAGACCGTGAATTCCTATGTTAGCTGGAGAGTTTTTTTATTTATTTGCTGTGCTACAGTTTTGCTGCTCATGAAGTTGTCAGCTCTGCTTCTAAAGCTGTTACATAACAACCCATTGGCATGATAGCTGCCGTTAGTTTTGCATTCGGTGTGTGATTTTGTATGCGTGAGGGAGTATTTGGAATTACAATTTGGGTAGGAATTTGAGGTTGGTTTTAAGTTTGAAACGTTTATCGACATCTCGAGTGCATGAAAGTTTGCTGCAACAGGTCTTAAGTTCTGTTTTTATTGCAGCAATGTTGGCAGAGTTGTTTTTTTGCTGATGACTAAAGTTTTGTTAGCTAAATTTGTCTTCAAATCTGTGGGTTGTTGGAAAGTGATGCCACTGTGTGCGTTTGCTGCATTTTGTTGCAGCAAAACATGGCATAATAACAGGCCATAGCACCAACTTTGCTAAGTATTCACTGCTTCAAGTTTTTACTGATTCTATGTTCAGTTTTCCTTGTTGTTTTCAGTAAAGTAAACATTGGTTTTTGGTTGTTTAGTTTAGGATTTTGATTTCTGGTAAAGATGTCTAGATTGGAGCCATGCTTTCGGACCATAAATATGCATTTGTAAATGGAGAGGCATCAAACTTTCGCCGGCAGAAAGCTTCTTCATGCATTCTTGCTTGAAGTTTTTTCTATGTTTGCATGATTTCCTCCTATGATTTTGCTAGTTCGGATGTCAAGTTCATGTTTTGTGTTGTTTGGTTCAAAATTTGATGTTGAATCAAGAAAGCCTTGGGTTAAGGTATGAGATCAAATCCGGGTTTAGTGTTTGAAAGTGGAACAAAGGTGCAGCAATTTCGTTTGCTTTGTTGAAGAATGTTCTTTCACGATGGTTTGCATGCATTTGCATGAATAATCTCCAGATTTTACACTTTGGCCCCCAAGTCTCTCCTTGTTCCACTAGGACCCAATCAATTAAAGAATTTCATCAAATTGGTCCTTGATAATTTTAATTTTTGCAACTTCATTGCTTGTTTGCTTCAATTAACTACCATGCTTTGTTTCAATTGCATTTAATTCATGACTTTAGGGGCTTTATGACCAAGTGAGCTTGTGTTTGCCTATTTTCTTTAATTTTCTCAAATAAATTGGTACCTTGACCATTTCTTTTATTTTGGAGGATAAATAAGTGATTTCACTTCATTGGGGCCCAATTGCAAGGGAGGTAACCTCTATCTCCTTGAATTTCATTTCTCCTATGTGATCCTACGTGTTATGTGAATATGCATGTCTACTCCGCTTTCCTTACCTCCTTGCGTGCATTTACTTGCTTTCACTTTTATTTAAGTTTTATGGGGTATGTGTACACCTCTTGGCTTGTAATAGATAGGGCTCGGAGAGCATCTGGTCCATTTCCCCTTTCCCTTTATGTTTTTATGGGGTATGTGTACACCTCTTGGCTTGTAATAGATAGGGCTCGTAGAGCATCTGGTCCATTTCCCCTTCCCCTTGGTTGCTTGTTTTTGTTGCTACATGTTTAATTGCTTTAATAGGCTCTTGCATCTAGTCGAGCATGCTAAGTGCTACGTGCTACGTGTTTACGAGCGTTTTGGCATGTCTACTTGCTTTCATAACCATGAATGAATGGAATGGATGAATGTACGTCACCACGCTAGTTCAATGCTAGTTGTGGCTCATTATTTCATTAGGAATTCATAGAAAGGGCTAGTCCAACGCTAGACCCAATATGATTTTTCCTTTGTTTTTCATTAATGCATTGTTTGCCTGTTCACTACATATCATGCATTTTTCCTTAGTTTTATCATCTGGCATGCTCCTCGATTCCCCTTGCCCCTCACTTTAGGTCTTGCATCTCATGCTAGTTAGGGTACATTTGCCTGAAGAGTCCCCTTCTGATAAGGGAAACGAGCGAGTGTGGCTACTCGATAGCCTTAGCACGCTAGTTCCCCCTTCTATCAAAGGAAAAATCAAGTCACAAAGTTAGGACTCCCCGTTCCCGTTTTGATGCATTCCTATAGGATTCACGCATTTCATTCATTCACTATCACTTACTGTATATTCCATTCCTCTTTCTATATTCTCACTTCACACTACTTTCATTTTACACGTTTTTATTCAACTACTTACACTCTATACCATATCACTCGCACACATGCACTTAATGGCGTTTTCACCTTATTATTCTTCACTTACCTTACCTTGTAAAGACATTTGCACACCTCCACTTATATCTTATTACTTTTATCATTTTCTCACTTCACACAAACTCACACTTTCACATGGCATGCATTCCACTCATTTTACGTCATTTAGGATTACGTGTGACCTCTCCAAAGGATCATTATTGGGCTTCACAATTAATGTGATTGGCACCACTCAACCTTTGAAGAGAAATTTCCCCCATGTCCCCCTAGGTCTAGGTTTTTGCATTCATATAGACATATCCAACACGCGATACATACCTTGGGTAGAAAAATTAGGAAAAATTGGTTTAAGTCACGCAACTAGCCTTGGCTAGGTCGAAGGGGTGCCTTGGATTTTTATCCTTGCCTTCCCCTTCGTCAAATGTGACCCCCGATCCCTCTTTTGGTTACGTAGACCCAAAAGTTCTCTAAAAGGGTTTATTTACTTTTTTCATTCAAAAACAAAAATCATTTTTGGGTGACTTGGTACACCCTAACTCTATACCAAGTGGCGACTCCATTTTTGATACAAAAAACCCTTTTTGAACTTTATATGGCCAAATCGTCGCATTATCGAGTCCCATGGCCTTTATTTTCATTTTGCACACGTTCACACACACACTACACACACCACACACATTCACATCATATCGAAAAGTGGGGCGCGACAGTTGGCGACTCCACTGGGGAATTCCTAAGTGGGTCCGAGCATTTGACTTAGCCATTCGTTTCCTTCTTCTACCCTTTTTATGCATTGCATTTGGATATTAGGGTTGCATTTTCCATTTTTAGGGCCTTTTGCCTCGCGCGCGTATCCAACTACTCCCTCGCTCACGAATGTGTGATTGGTTGATTGGATGTATGTTTACTTGTTTATCTCGCGCTTGCATTGCATTTGGGGGGGGGTGTGTGTCACCTTTAGAGCCCCGCGTGGTTCTCAACCCCTTCCCTCAAAATAGGGGAACACTTCATACGTGCACGTTTACTTGCTTTATCCCATTTTATTTTGTTTTTCGTGGGCGCCATCCCACACCGCCTTGTAGGACTAGGATCGATTGCCTTGGGTAGGCGGATGGTGTGCTCTGCGCCCATAGCGCTACCTAAGGGATCACTCGAGCCACCGATCGAAGGCCCTGGGAGTGATGACCCTTTGCCTTTAGGTCTGAAGGCTTGGGAACCGAAGCTTCATCGAGTCTAGGCATTAGTGAGCCCCGGCCTCATGCATCCATGTTAGAGTTTGCCTAAGTTAGAGTCAGCCTCACCCTTTTAAGCACATTAGGCACGAGGGAAGGGGTTCCACCCCTTTCACTTGTTTTATTGTATTTCTTTTCTTAATTGCTCCCAATGTGTTATGTGTACTATCAATTGCACTAACCATTTCTTTTGTTTTCTTGACTTGCATTCATTTGCCTTAGCAATAAGAGGCCTTTTTGGCACTCTTTTAGTGACTCACCCACCAGATAGCTCACATGTTTAAATTTCAGTCATTACACTTAATTTTCAATAAGTGCATTTCATTTTAGACCTTTTCCCCCCGATGCATTATTTGTATCTTTTAGGCCATATTTGTCACATATTTACATCGCTTTAATAAACTGGCATCACGCATAAACCCTAGAAAAGGGAATGCCATTTAGGCGATCCCGTGCTAGAAATAAGCCACCTTGTGTCTCGGATACTTAATCCAGTGAGACTTGCACGTTTACATTTTGTACCATCCAAAGGGGTAGTGCACAAGGTAAGGTAGAATCTGATCATTTTTATAGAGTGATCTTTGGAATATGAGCGTCTGATAATCACTTTTTGGGCCATTTTTAAACCTAATTGGTAAAATTCCCTTGCGTGAAGGACATTAATTTGAAGAAATTCACAAATGATTCCTCCTATTGGAGACGATAAATAAATTGAGGCCAAAATTTGATTTTTAGAAGGTCATAGACTAATGCACCTCAATAATTTTGAAATAACCAATGGCCGGACAATTCAACCAATTCATTTTGCCAATTCACTCAATAAATAGTCAAGTTTCGTTCAATTTGATCAATTTACCCTTTTTAGGGTGATCTGATTAATTTTGGATAAATTTCATTCAATTCATTTGACCTGTTTCCCTTTTTAGGGTAATTTGGTCGATTTTAAATAAATTGTCAATTTCATTTGCCCTATTAGGGTTTCATTGTCAAATTCCAAAAAATCTAGTCAATTTTGAAGAAAACCGTCCGTTGCATCCACATTTGATCAATTGGGGTTTTGACCCGTAATTCACTGAGAAATTTTATCAACGAATTCCAATCTCTTTGAATAGGAAGTTCGTCAAGGTCAAACCCATGCGTTTTGCAAATCAAAGGTAATCAATCCCTTCGGACGAGGTCCTCATTTTGACAAACGTCTCTTCTTATTCCAATGGGCCAAATTTTTCAAAATTATTTTCACTCCATGAGTTGATCGGATCCATCAGGTATTGTATAGTGCCTATTCTAGCGGATTGCATTTTCATGCTAAGCCTACCCTTGGCATAAAAAGGGTTCCCCCCATAGGACATGCATACCGATTTTGCAGTTTTGCCTACTAACTCGGGGTATTTTTCTTTTGTTTCCCCCTCCCCTGCATTCATAAAAATGTTTCAATAAGATGAAAATATTCTTCTATATCTGATGATAATTTTAATCCAATAAAGTTTGAAGAGTACAAGTGTTATTTGATTCTTGGGCAGATCCTACGATGAAAACATAAATGATCTATCTGGAAGCTCTACGCTAAAGCCTCTGAGAGATGTTGTGATTGTTTTCCAAAGGAAAATTTTCTATACTTGATTTGTTAATACATTTTGTTCCAAAAAGAAAAGGAGACAAAAAGTGTATATGTGGAGCTCTTTACAAGTTTCTCTCTTCTCATTTGTATTGTAATTGAATGAGAAATTTTGTTTCAAACTTTTTCAGTAATAAACTTTTTGGACAATCATTGTTTTGTGCATATTTATGTACATTTCATTCTTTATTCTTATTCATTGGAGATTTCGTGACGAATTTTAAGAAGTAAGACCAAATTGAAAAGCTTCATGATCACAAGGGTCTGCTTTCAAAAATCCTTATGTACACCAGATTGTTGAT
The DNA here is from genome assembly GCF_003713205.1 of Coffea eugenioides. Taxonomy (NCBI): domain Eukaryota; kingdom Viridiplantae; phylum Streptophyta; class Magnoliopsida; order Gentianales; family Rubiaceae; genus Coffea; species Coffea eugenioides. The sequence continues at coordinate 40,543,530 of NC_040043.1, forward strand.
CCGAGTCATCCAATAAGAGTGCTCAGAAAGAAAGAGAGTGAACGGTCACTCAAAAGGCCCTATGAGATACCTTTCTCCTTCCCTTAATTCCAAAATAAAATCAGTCACATTGATTGATAAATTGCAAATTGGGACAATCTTTGCTTGGAAAAATCCCCATTGGTTTAACCGGATTCAATTCACATCTAAGTGAAAGCAAAAATGTGCATTATTCTTGTTCATTTTGAAAATTTGGAATGATACTTTGAGCATTTGTTTCACTACCTATACAGATTTTTATCACTTCCTCTCCCATTTGAGCCTATGAAAGAATAATTTCGTTTCAAATAAGAGCCCTAATGATCACCACCCTATATTGGAAAATTTTCAAATATCAAATAGGGGAATGGATTTTCAATAACCGTTTCGTTACTTTGGTTGTCATGAAGTGTAAGAATGATGCTTTGGCCGTCGTTTCTACAACCTAAACACTGATCACCCCTTGCATCCCCATTTTGACCTAAAATTGGTGGTTCTTTTCTAATGCACTCATGGTTGTACCCCACATTGGGGAGGGAGATTGGAGAATTTTCAAAAAAACAAAAAAAAAGAGGAAAAAGGGAAAAAGCAAAAATGCTAGAATAAGGAGGGAGCTGCAAATTGGGGAAATTTGATTCCACTTGGGTTCCAAGTTTGAAAAAAGAAAAGGAAGGGTTTTTGTCCATGTGAATCGCCTATGTTTCACAAATATGGATGAACAAGGGTCTTCCCCAATCAGTTAATTCAGATACATGCCAAAAATTTCCCATTAATGAAAATTTCCTTTCAGAGTTATTGTAAGGAACGGAATACAAGTCAGGCCATCTTCTTTTCCAATCAAACATTCTATCCCTAGTTATCCCTTTTGAGCCTTCAGAATAAAATACTTCATTTGGCACCCCCTGAGAATCGCAAACCCCACACTGGGGCAAGTTGGGTTGAAAAAGAAAATTTCAAGAAGCGAAAAAGTGAAAACCCACAAAATCAAAAGGCAAAAGAAGAAAAGAGAACCTCAGTTCAAAAGTAAACTGGGGCAAATTTTGTGAAATTTCAAAGAATGGCAAAAAGGCCGAAAAGTCAAAAGGAAAAAGAAAAATGAAAGTGAAAAGCCTCAATTGAGCAAAAACTGAGGCAGATTTTTGAAATAGGGTTGGCGCAACAATGCGATCTCGGATTTTTCAAACCACTTTGAAATCCGTTTTCAAGCCTTAACTTTTCTAAGCACCCCACCTGACCCCATTACAAAAGCCGAAAGCCCTGACTTCTGTTCTTAGCAATGGCCCTGTTAAGAAAATTTCTGATGTCGAAAATTTTAGCTGTATTTCTGAATTGATTTGGCGTGAGGTTGACACTGCTCTTCATATGAAACCCCGAGAAGGTATTTCTGAAAAGAGGGAAAAAGAAAAGAAAAACGAGCGAAATGAATGCAAAAGAAAGATGCAAAAAGATTTGATGTTGAAAGACCCTGTTGGGTGATGATAAAAAGTCAAACAAAGTCCAAGAATCTGGAGTCCAGATGAAGGCAATGTTGAAAAATGCGATCTGTGGTGTAATGTCCTTGAAAGTTTTATTCTTTAGCTATCGTTTTCAAGCCACATTACAAGCTCATAAAGTCCATCGTTGACTTATTCCTTCATGACAATCCAAAGTGACGACTATGCTCGTAAGAAATCCATCAATCATTTGTGATCATAAGGGAACAACCAGTTTTTTCATGTTTTAGCTATCGTTTCCATCCGTGTTATTGCAAGCCTATAAAGCTCGTATGTGGACTACGTTTTCTTAAGAAATAAGGATGATAAACTCTTTGCTTTCACCAAGATGTGGTATAGAAGGGGTTACATACCATCTGAGCACATAAATAAGACAAATCTTGGCCTCCCATTTCCAAGTCAGAAATAACGCCCATTACCCAAAGCTTCGATGCTAAGGTAAGGAAGAAATATCTTGTAATTTGGCATTATTTTGAGGAATTCATCATGAAATTTCTGCATGAGTTCAAACTTGACGATTAAAGTTTCTTCACATTGTTGTATGTGCACTCTTTTCTAAATTTTAGAAAGTACGGTTTTTCTTTGTTCAAGTAAATGGGAAATCATCTAAACCAATTTTTGCAATCAAATGGGCCCAAACTGGGGCAAAATTTTTATTTGCAAAATTTTGCGAAATAAGTCCACACAGGGGCAAATATTTTTGTAGTCCAATTGAGGATTTCGTCCAAGAATCAAAATAATGCATTTTTCAAATCAGTCACGCTCATTTGAGTGCACGTAAGCCCTGTGCAGGTATTCACAGTTGAAGTCGACGAAAAGCATCTGGCGATGTAGAAGGCCGATGCCGAAGAAAGAGAAGAAAGAAGGGAAAAAGGCCCTACACTGGGGCAAATTATTTTTGGAAAAAAGATTCTCTCGAAAAATCAGAAAAATTCAAAAGTCAAAAATCGAAAATCAAGTTCAAATTTTTGTTTCTTGGAAAATCAAAATTTAATTTCTTATATCTTGACAGATCAAATCCCAATTTTAAATTTCTATTTTAAATTTCTGTCCGGGTCTATCCCGTGGGTCTATCCCAATTTTAATTTCTGTCCGGGTCTATCCCGTGGGTGGGTCTATCCCAATTTCTAAATTTCTGTCCGGGTCTATCCCGTGGGTCTATCCCAATTTTAAATTTCTGTCCGGGTCTATCCCGTGGGTCTATCCCAATTTTACATTTCTGTCCGGGTCTATCCCGTGGGTCTATCCCAATTTTAAATTTCTGTTCGGGTCTATCCCGTGGGTCTATCCCAATTTTAATTTCTGTCCGGGTCTATCCCGTGGGTCTATCCCCAATTTTAAATTCATGTTCGGGTCAGTCCCATTTTAGAATTCCTGTCCGTTCAGATCATTTTTGCAACCGAATAACACTGGTAAGTATTTGGTGTCTACTTCTTTGTCTCAAGTTTTTTCAAAACTCAGACAAAGAGGGGCAAACTGTAGACACCAAATTTTTGGTGTAATTTCATTTTTTAGTTTTTATTTGTCGTGTTCATTTTTAGTTTTTAGTTTCCAGTTTTATTTTTATTTTTAAGTTTTATCGTAGAATTTGTTGAAAAAGAAAAAAGAGAAAAAGAAAAGCATTCAAAAAAATATGTTTTAGTCATTTTGTTTTTATTCAATGCTTTCTTGAAAGAAAAATGAAAATGAAAATAAAAAAAAGGGAAAAAGGAAATTTGTTCACAAAAATATATTTATTTCTTTAAATGCAACCTTTTTGCACTTTAGTTATTTTTATTAAGTTATTTTGAGAAAAAGAAAATGATGAAAAATGAAAAATGAAACAAAAAGATGGAAAAGTGGCCATTTTTGTTGTTTTTAGTTGTTTAGTTTTTAAATTATTTTCATTATTATTATTATTATTATTACCTGGTTTTGGCAATTTGTTATTATTATTATTATTTATATCATTTCTGTATTTATTAAGTTATTAAGTTCAAAAAAAAAAAAATGATACGCGGCAGCAAGCTGCGTTTTACGCAGCAAGCTGCGTTTTACGCAGCTTGCAAAGGAAATCTGGGACGGCTCCTAAAGCTGCAAATACAGGAAAAGGACTAGAGGTTTTTAGGGTTTGGGGGTCTGATATATAGCAAAAAGAAAGGTAGCCGCAACAGAGGTTTTAAGGGGAACCAACGGGGGATAGAAACACAAGCAAAAAGGAAAAGAAAGAAAAAGAGCCGAGAGTGAAAAGAGAGGAAAGATTGATGGTGACGGCAGGAAGTGAGCCAGAAGCTTTGTGAAGTAAGAGGGAAAAGAAGCAAAGGAAGGACTGAGTAGAGTTGATGGCTGTGAGGGTTTAGAAACGGAGAGTTGAACGGGAAAGGGAAAAAGAGAAAATAGCAAAGGGAAGCTAGCTGGTGGCTGGGCAAGAGGAAAAAACGCAGAAAAGAAAACAGAGGGGGGGGGGGGAGGTTTCGGTTTCAATGATCGGCGAGGAGAAAAACTTGCAACCACCACAGCAGCCATCTCAACTCCATCCGTTGCCTGCCCAGACTCCTCTTCATGCTATCAGCCCAAGCCACCACAAACCTCCATAACCACCGCCTACAAATGACCACCTCCAAGTTCTGTCATCGCCACCACCGCACGCAACTTCCATCGAGGTCACCAGACAGCAGCCACCTTTTCTTCTCTAGCGTGACCAACGAGCGGTCAACTGCCTCCCAAGAGGTCCTCCAAGGACCACCACATCAAGGAGGAAGAAAAGCCACCACCAGTCCGCTACCATCACTAGAACTTCCCACCACTGCCTGAAAATAATTTCACGAAGCAGGCGCAGGTAAGCTGTCCTTTTCTTTTAAAAATTCTCGGTTCTGTTTAAGCTCTCAGAGCATGTCTGCCGTAGGTTTTGAGGGGATAGCATCTGGGTTTGGTTAAGGACATCAATAGGGCTCGCTTGATTTGTTTCATATAGATGTCCTGGTTGAATGATGAAGTTTGAAGAAAGAACTAAAAATTGCAGAATGTTGATTCCCTGTAATTGCATGAACTTCTGGTATCTAAACCTAAATTTGTATGGTGAAAAATGGAAAACATGCTTGTGAACTTGTTACTTTGCTCCTAGTTGTTGTTAGTTGAGCTGTTAGTAGTGTTTGGATAGCAAAGAATTGCAGCAAAAGGAAACTCAAATGCTGCAGACATTTTTTTGTTAACTGTCGGCTCACATTCTCGTTTGTTCCCTTGCTTGTTTTCTTCTTGTAATGATTTAAATCTGTCCCTTGTGCCTTGAAGTCTCCTCCCTTGTTGCCCAAGACCGTGAATTCCTATGTTAGCTGGAGAGTTTTTTTATTTATTTGCTGTGCTACAGTTTTGCTGCTCATGAAGTTGTCAGCTCTGCTTCTAAAGCTGTTACATAACAACCCATTGGCATGATAGCTGCCGTTAGTTTTGCATTCGGTGTGTGATTTTGTATGCGTGAGGGAGTATTTGGAATTACAATTTGGGTAGGAATTTGAGGTTGGTTTTAAGTTTGAAACGTTTATCGACATCTCGAGTGCATGAAAGTTTGCTGCAACAGGTCTTAAGTTCTGTTTTTATTGCAGCAATGTTGGCAGAGTTGTTTTTTTGCTGATGACTAAAGTTTTGTTAGCTAAATTTGTCTTCAAATCTGTGGGTTGTTGGAAAGTGATGCCACTGTGTGCGTTTGCTGCATTTTGTTGCAGCAAAACATGGCATAATAACAGGCCATAGCACCAACTTTGCTAAGTATTCACTGCTTCAAGTTTTTACTGATTCTATGTTCAGTTTTCCTTGTTGTTTTCAGTAAAGTAAACATTGGTTTTTGGTTGTTTAGTTTAGGATTTTGATTTCTGGTAAAGATGTCTAGATTGGAGCCATGCTTTCGGACCATAAATATGCATTTGTAAATGGAGAGGCATCAAACTTTCGCCGGCAGAAAGCTTCTTCATGCATTCTTGCTTGAAGTTTTTTCTATGTTTGCATGATTTCCTCCTATGATTTTGCTAGTTCGGATGTCAAGTTCATGTTTTGTGTTGTTTGGTTCAAAATTTGATGTTGAATCAAGAAAGCCTTGGGTTAAGGTATGAGATCAAATCCGGGTTTAGTGTTTGAAAGTGGAACAAAGGTGCAGCAATTTCGTTTGCTTTGTTGAAGAATGTTCTTTCACGATGGTTTGCATGCATTTGCATGAATAATCTCCAGATTTTACACTTTGGCCCCCAAGTCTCTCCTTGTTCCACTAGGACCCAATCAATTAAAGAATTTCATCAAATTGGTCCTTGATAATTTTAATTTTTGCAACTTCATTGCTTGTTTGCTTCAATTAACTACCATGCTTTGTTTCAATTGCATTTAATTCATGACTTTAGGGGCTTTATGACCAAGTGAGCTTGTGTTTGCCTATTTTCTTTAATTTTCTCAAATAAATTGGTACCTTGACCATTTCTTTTATTTTGGAGGATAAATAAGTGATTTCACTTCATTGGGGCCCAATTGCAAGGGAGGTAACCTCTATCTCCTTGAATTTCATTTCTCCTATGTGATCCTACGTGTTATGTGAATATGCATGTCTACTCCGCTTTCCTTACCTCCTTGCGTGCATTTACTTGCTTTCACTTTTATTTAAGTTTTATGGGGTATGTGTACACCTCTTGGCTTGTAATAGATAGGGCTCGGAGAGCATCTGGTCCATTTCCCCTTTCCCTTTATGTTTTTATGGGGTATGTGTACACCTCTTGGCTTGTAATAGATAGGGCTCGTAGAGCATCTGGTCCATTTCCCCTTCCCCTTGGTTGCTTGTTTTTGTTGCTACATGTTTAATTGCTTTAATAGGCTCTTGCATCTAGTCGAGCATGCTAAGTGCTACGTGCTACGTATTTACGAGCGTTTTGGCATGTCTACTTGCTTTCATAACCATGAATGAATGGAATGGATGAATGTACGTCACCACGCTAGTTCAATGCTAGTTGTGGCTCATTATTTCATTAGGAATTCATAGAAAGGGCTAGTCCAACGCTAGACCCAATAGGATTTTTCCTTTGTTTTTCATTAATGCATTGTTTGCCTGTTCACTACATATCATGCATTTTTCCTTAGTTTTATCATCTGGCATGCTCCTCGATTCCCCTTGCCCCTCACTTTAGGTCTTGCATCTCATGCTAGTTAGGGTACATTTGCCTGAAGAGTCCCCTTCTGATAAGGGAAACGAGCGAGTGTGGCTACTCGATAGCCTTAGCACGCTAGTTCCCCCTTCTATCAAAGGAAAAATCAAGTCACAAAGTTAGGACTCCCCGTTCCCGTTTTGATGCATTCCTATAGGATTCACGCATTTCATTCATTCACTATCACTTACTGTATATTCCATTCCTCTTTCTATATTCTCACTTCACACTACTTTCATTTTACACGTTTTTATTCAACTACTTACACTCTATACCATATCACTCGCACACATGCACTTAATGGCGTTTTCACCTTATTATTCTTCACTTACCTTATCTTGTAAAGACATTTGCACACATCCACTTATATCTTATTACTTTTATCATTTTCTCACTTCACACAAACTCACACTTTCACATGGCATGCATTCCACTCATTTTACGTCATTTAGGATTACGTGTGACCTCTCCAAAGGATCATTATTGGGCTTCACAATTAATGTGATTGGCACCACTCAACCTTTGAAGAGAAATTTCCCCCATGTCCCCCTAGGTCTAGGTTTTTGCATTCATATAGACATATCCAACACGCAATACATACCTTGGGTAGAAAAATTAGGAAAAATTGGTTTAAGTCACGCAACTAGCCTTGGCTAGGTCGAAGGGGTGCCTTGGATTTTTATCCTTGCCTTCCCCTTCGTCAAATGTGACCCCCGATCCCTCTTTTGGTTACGTAGACCCAAAAGTTCTCTAAAAGGGTTTATTTACTTTTTTCATTCAAAAACAAAAATCATTTTTGGGTGACTTGGTACACCCTAACTCTATACCAAGTGGCGACTCCATTTTTGATACAAAAAACCCTTTTTGAACTTTATATGGCCAAATCGTCGCATTATCGAGTCCCATGGCCTTTATTTTCATTTTGCACACGTTCACACACACACTACACACACCACACACATTCACATCATATCGAAAAGTGGGGCGCGACACACACTCGATCAAGTCAGGAAGTTTTATAATCACTCAGGATGACCCTCACAAAGCTACACTATTGAAGTATTTTTCTCACACAAGAAAAAGCTCACACGAATCTTACACCACAAAGAGTACAATTCTTCCTTGTAGAGTGTTTTCTCACTAAAACTACTCTCAATCTTTTGTATTCTCAGTGTACAAAAGTTCTTTTGAAGTTTTTGACCATGTACTATTTATATGAGACCAAAAAGAGTTTCATTAATGCTTCCAACAGATGGAAGACAGCTGAAGAGTCAACTAGCCGTTGGGAGTATCGGACGTCCGGTACTTCCGAAACTTGCGTTCGAAAGCAGGCAGTGAGTTTGAAAAATCTTCTTCAATTTTTTCGGACGTCTGGTACCTCTAATTGTGAGGACTCATGTTTTCATTCTTAATTTAGTCTATTTTATAATTATTTTGCCCTAGTGTTATTTAATTATACTATTTTTGCATGAATTTTCTTAAATTAAGCTTTTATTGCGCGCGCGTTAAAAGTTTCTCGAAAGTCGCACCGGCATGACTAATTTGAGATTTGAGGATTTAGTATTACACTATTAAGTATGAGTAATTGTAGTGCTAGAGAAACTACCTTGGAGGGTTAGTAGTTAAGTGTATCAAACAAGAAAAAAAGTGGTGGTGCAAGGCAGTATTGAGCCACTATTGAAAGTTGACTTTTGTACAAAACTTATGGCTAGCCTTTCTTCATTTTCCCTCCACAAAATCAAAACACAAACACTCCCTCACCATCTCTCTCTCTCGGCCGAACCAAGGAAGAAAAGGTGGAAGAGAAAAGCTTCATCTTTTTGCTCCGATCTTGCTTGTTCTTCATCAACCAACCCATAAATCATTTGGATTCTTGCTCTAGCTTGAAGGAAGGTGCAACCTTGTGGTGTTTCTTGGTGAAGTAGTGGTGAAAAGGCTTGCATTCAACTAGGGTTTAGAGGTTGAAGAGGTAATCACTTCATCCACCTTTAATCTTTCAAATTTCACCAAGTATAGAGGCTGAAGTTCATGGGTTTGAAACCCTAATCAAGAATCTAGGCTAGAGGACTTGAGGAACTTTTATTTCTTGCTTCATATCCTAGACTAGTAGTCTTGAGGTGGCCTTTAGGTAGTTGACTTGAGGTTCTTTTACTTGATTGTTGTTGTTTGTGTGGTGAGTGACATGATTTTGGCTTGAGAATAGGAGAGGAAGTTGGAAGAAACCCTTGAGAGAGCTGGCCGAAAATTCTGTCTTGATTGTCATGCTTGGATTTCAAATTTTTGTTGATTATATGGCTGCTAAATTGCTTGTTATATGTTGTATTATGTGTATGGAAATTGGCCTTCAAAAATCATTTCATTTGGTTGCATAAAACTTGGGTTTTGAGGAATGGTAGAAATCTGGAAAATGGTTACCAGGACAGCCGACCAGTGATAATTTGTCTGAGCATAAATCTTTGTACAAAAGTCAAAATTGAGTGCCGTTTGTGGCATTTGAAACTAGATACCAAGGGTTTTCAAATGGTATAAGATTCCCCTACTGATTTGTTTTGAGTGAGCCGTAGCAAATCGGCAAAATGGACTGACCTGTTTTATTGGTTTACTCGAGAGAAACTGGGAAACTGTATATTGTAGCTCAATTTCGTCTCACTTGTGAAAGGAGTTTTGATACGAACCCAACCGTGCTTGGCGAACTCGTATTCCAACAACAGGATCTAGACACGTGACTTCAAGGTTTGGTTGTACGGATCCCTAAACCCCCTTAGAATCCCTTGGATGAGAACTAAGATTAATTCTTAACCCTCAAGAAAAGATTAAAGGAACTTATGGTTTTTGGTAGTAAGGCGCCACAAACAAGTGTGGTTCTTGTTTGATAGACCAATATGAACCCTTAGAACAAATCTAAGATATTCAAAGGTTAACCGAAGCTAAGAGAAACACTCTTAAAACTGAAAATTGTTTATTGAATATTGATTGAATAACAAGCTTGGCCAAGCCTTGTATTTATAGGCTTTGGTACTCCTAATCGTAACTAGCATTGGAAAACCATATTAACTCTAAATAACCCTAAACCTAACTTGCTAAGGAAGCTAACAAACGAAGCCCAACACGGGCTGGTCGGCTAGGGCCCACATGGGCTGTCCAACCTTTATTCTCAAGCCTATATTAGTCGCTTATTTCGATAGTGAAGCCCATTATGCAGTTCATCCTTTCTCTAGTAATCTGAGGCCTCTTCATGGACTTGGAGTAGGCTCACCATCGTGTGTTTAGCCTCTTGAATCCTTCCAATGCGTGTATGAACAATTTGGAGAAATGTTTGGAGGTTCTCACGCATCTTTCTTGCTCTTGTTCGAGTCATTGGTCCAGGGTTTATTGATGGTGCGTGTAGATCATTCTTACTCGAGCCTTGTGAAGTGACGACTTGAGGTCTTGGTGGTTCCTCATCATTCCCCTCCTCTTGAGAAGGATTTGTCCTCAAATCGAAGTCATCACCTACATCAAATGGAAGTAAGTCAGCAACATTGAAAGTAGAGCTAACACCGTACTCACCTGGAAGGTCAAGTTTGTAGGCATTGTCGTTGACTTTGGCAAGGATTTGAAAGTGTGACGCCCCGAAAAGTATAAGTGTGAGAGCCTGTAATTTTGTTTTAAAGTACTCGGTTTTATTTTATTTTTTTATAATTGCACGTTTTTCCACATTTTATTGATGTGAGAAATTGGGAAAATAATTTTTATGAGTAAATATAGTTTTTGGATGATTTTTCTAGTATCGGATAGTTTTTGAGAAATTAAGAGCATATACCGGACGTGGGACCCACTAGTGCGAAAAGTTCGGAAAAATTCGGCCAACTAGGTTAAGTTTTGGATACTGGAATTAATTTATCGGGTGTTAAGAGATAAGTAGAGGATGCTAAGTTGATTGGTATGAGAGAGACAAAAGTTAGGCAAGCATTAAATTAAGTGACAAGTGTCACTTGGCTATTGGGTGGACCATTTGACTACTATTCAATGTCTTACCAATTGACTTAAATAACTAAAAATTCCCCAAAATTCCTCATTTTTGTCTTCCTCTTGGCCGACTTCTTCAAGGCAAGAAAAGAAAGAAAACTCTTCAATTTTTGGCTTCAATCTTGCTCAAGTTCAACAATCTAACCATTTAATCTTGCAATCTCTCCATAAAACCTCTTCACTTAGTGTTTGTGAGTTGATTTGTGGAGTTATTTGGAAAGCTAAGAGAACCTATTGCTCCCTCTCTCTTGTTTCTAAGGTGAGTTGTGAAGAACCACCCTCCTCCCTTAATTGATGCTTAAATCATGATTAGTGGTAGTATGAGATGCAAGTTTATGGATTATTTCTTGATTTCTGGTTGAAGTGATGAAGTTTTATAATTTTTGGGAATTTTTCTGTTTTAATATGAGCATGATTGTGTGGCTATCTATGATGATTGGAAATGGTATATAATGACTCTAAAAGGTGGAAAAAGTGGATAATTGGAACCAATTTCTGGTTTGGAAGAAATTTTAGAAAGTTAGGGTTTTATTGGGAACATTCTGCCCGAATTTATAGCTCCTAGTTAGAGGCCGAATTGGCCTTGGCTTAAAACATTAAAGTTGTAGGAAATGACATTTTAGAGGTTCCTACAAAATTTCAGGTCAATCGGAGTAGTGTAGAATGAGAAAAGTCGAAATTACCCTTGCTGTCCTGGTTTTACCCGAATGTAAGAAGTGCGCCTGTAATTGGTTGTTTTGGCGGGAATTTCTTCCGAATTGGTTGTTGAGGTCTTCTGAAGAAATTTAGCCCTGGTTCTTAGCTTTCATCTGGTTTTTGAATTTCTGGATTTGGACTTAGGTAGCCTGATTTATGATGTTTCCACTAGAATGCGTTCTGTGAATCTGTTTTTACGGTTCTGGTGTAGTATCTTGCATTTTTGACTGGTTACACTCGAAACTGGGTTGAGTGACCTTCTGTAATATTGTAGCCCTATCTCTTAGTTTCAAAACGGTGTATCTTGCACCTTCATGGCCGCGAATCGTAGCGCCTTTGGTGCCATTTACCGTAAAATGACGTCAAAAACTGTTTTTTTCAGGGTTAAAGCTAAATCATTTCCGGATTTTTCCTGGTTTACTCTAGTGCTTATACATTCTTATGGAGCCCTATTTTGGTGGTATTTGGAATTGGTTTATGACTTGTAATCGAGTCTTATTGTGCTTGTTGGAATATTTTAGAGCTTGAATTGTACTTGTACTATTGGGAGCCTATTGAACGGCCGTTGTGAAGAATTTATATTTCGTGTGACTTTGGGACTGGCTGAGGAAATAATGAAGCCATGATGGCTGGAAAAGTTAGCAAATTCAAGGGAAGTGTTGTCCGAACTTTGAAGGGATTTGTTTGCATTGAGTTTGTGATCTAAGACTTGGATTTGAGCAAGGCAATGTTATATGATGGATGATTTCTGAGCCATGGCGGTGAGTGACCTCAAACTATTTCTAAAGTTATTTATGAACCGTTTCCTGCATTATTTACTTTTGAACTGTTTCCAAAGTTACTTTTGAACTGTTTTCTTGCATTATGTGCTTTGAACTGTTTTCTTGCATATCATGCGTGCTTACATGTGAGTGTTCCTTTTTGTTAAATGCTTCTTGACTTCATAACTGGTATTATTGATTGATAACGTGCTAAGTGCTTTTAATGATTTCTAAAACGAGCTTTCTAGGCGAGTGTGTACTTTATCGCACTCGACCTAAATAAATGTGAAATTTTCAATGATTAATGATTAATGCTAGTTGCGCATGAATGTAAGCCTTTTTGGCTGAACTGGCCACTGCCCCTTGTTACCGATCGACTCGAGCCAGAAGCGGACTCGGTCGGGCGATATGGTGACCTGGGTGAACGTTTTGGTATACTCGAGTATTACCTTTGTAGGTTGGTAGAGGTTGGTGGAGCCTGGACAATGTCCAGGAAAGGGTGAATGAAATGAACAAATGAACGAACAAACGAGGGTTTATTCACAAAATGAAATTTTCAAATAATTGGAGGAATAAGGGGAAATGGTAGGAGAACGAGCGAGCGCGCGAATATTTGGCTCCATGTGGGCCCGTATCCTTTTAATGAATGTTACTATCGCTTTCCATTGAAAATGTTTCTTGAATTATTGATACTCCATATTTAACGTTTTGTAAATGTTGTAATTGTTTCTGGACTTATCTTTTGAATTATGACATCATTGAAATGAACTATTGTTAAACAGATTTGATTACTGATTTTACTGGTTACTCGCTGAGCTTCTAGCTCACCCCAAAAATATTTTATTTCTCTCCACAGGGCTCAAGGCGAAGGAAGGCTTGTAGTACTTATTCCTGTGATCGGATGAATTATCTCATGTGTACTTTGAATTTGGACTTCCTCTTGTATAATAGTTGGATCATGGATCAGAGTGGCGCAGTGGAAGCATGGACGCTTCGCTTTTGGATATGTAATTAGTGGAGAATTTGATGTAATATTTGAGATTTATCTTGTAATTCATTTGAGTTATATTGAGATTTATCTTATATTTGTTTAAGGACTGTAGTGAGCGACTGAGTCCCGGCGAGAGTTGGGCAGGCGGCCCGCCGAACCCTCTGGTTCGCCTTAGGGGGAGGTGGGGCTGTCAGGGGGAGGTGGGGCTGTCACAGAAAGGGCCCATCTGTAACAGCCCCACTTTCCCCTAAGGCGAACCAAAGGGGGTGAGCGGACTGCCTGCCCAACTCTCGCCAGGACTCACGATGCAGACTAGAACTATCTATAGCGATCCGGAACTTACGAACGAGCGTAAACGAGTCAAAATGGTAAAATAACCCAAAATAAAAAAAATGAAATCCGGAGTCGGCCATGAATAGTGACCGACCCGTCAGAACCCAACCGAAATAGCCAACAAACATTCACATCTGAACTTTAGCGTTTACAAATCAAAATGACATACAAAAGTTTTCAAATTTGCCAAATCAAAAGAGAAACGCCCCACAAGTACACTTAGGGTTTTAATACATGAGCTATACAAAAGATATGTTCAACTAGCTCAATTTGGCAGCCATTTGTCAAATCCAGACCAAAAGGGGTTTATTTTCCTGTAAGGAAAACAAAAGGAACAGAAAGGGGTGAGCTTGCGCTCAATGAGATACCAAACAGATAGCATTAAAAGCATGGCATTTCACATTTAACAAATCAGGTACACATGTCAGAGGTAAAACAAAAGAACCAATAATTCAAATCAGAAGGATACGGGTGGCTCTCAGGAGCCAAATTTTCCCAGCGCAGTACTTGATCCAAACCGGTTGACTCTCCGTCAACGTATATAGAACCAACGCGTCCGTAGACCCCTCTTTACACCGAATTCCGTCCACCAAACACCCCTTTACCGGGCCCGCTCACCGTAACCGAACAGAAATGGTAATACTCGAGTATACCCGGAATCAAGGGTCTCAATACCCAAAGATCCCAAAACAGACTACCGTGGTTCGTTATCTAATCGTCCAGGCCCTTGCCGGCCCGACTTGAATAACTTAACCACAGGATTGAGCTCATAGGTCATAGAAATCCGAACAGATGCAGACATAGATAACAGATTCAAATTTTGCATAGTAAATTGGCATATGAACAGACTAGAGAACGAGTGTGATAAAGTACACCCTCGTCTCGAACAAATAAACAGATTTCAGAGCAGAAATCAAGTTAAACAGCAATGGAGGGGAGTGGTACACTCACCGGCTTAACTTCAAAAGTTTTCACTTCAGATTGGCCTTAATCGCCAAGAAACCCTAAAATAATCAAAATAAACCAATTGAATGTTTTACTTCCAGAATCGGGTAAACACAATGCACATGAGGCTCGACTACTAGTCGTATGCCTCGCCAAAATAATTACTAATGCAAGGGTGGAAAACATGATTTTCTTGGAAACAAAAAGGTAACATGAAGACTTAGGCGCAAACAATCCAAAAGCCTTTCATTTCCACCAAAAGGCAAATCTACTTTAAGGAACCAAACGGCCTCGAAAATCGGGCAGCACCGTCCCTAAAAGTCTTACTTTTCCAGCCATTAAGGCTTCATTATTTCCTCCAATCAGTCCCAACAATTCACACAAAAGTCATCTCATTTTCCCAAAAGCCGCTCACTAGGCTCAAAGTAGTACAAGTACAAAAGTTAGCTAGGAAAAGACCGGAATGAGAGCGAGCCCTAAACATGCAAACAAAAACATGGAGACTCGATAACGAGTCATAAAGCCATACCAATCTTAACCCTAATAGGGTTTCATATGCATAAATAAGCATCATAGGCAACCAGAAATTAAGAAAGGGCTTTAATGTAGGCCTTGATAAGAAAACCGGTTTTGACGTCATAATGCGGTAATGGCACAACTCTCACTACAATTATCGGTTGGGGTGTAAGACCCACCGTTTCGAAGCTATGAAACAGAGCTACAACAATGTAGAAGGTCACGCAATCCAGATCCTAGCACAACTAGGTCAAAAGTGCCAAATACCAAACCAGAATTACCAAAACAGATTTGCAAAACACACAAAACTGTAATACGTCAATCTCAGCCTACACAGGTCCAAATGCCGAAATTCCAAAGGCATAAGTTAACTAAGACATCCAGCTACATTTCCTCAGAAGACACCAACTTCAAAATCCAAACCAATACCAGTCCAAACAGGCAATTACTATCGCAGTTCGGACATTCTGTGCACCAAAAACAGCAACAGTAAAAACGGCATAACTCACTCTACACTAGTCCAATTGCCCTGAAATTTTGCAGGCACACTAAAATCATCAATACCTACAACTTTCATGTTTTGAGAAAAGTCCAATTCGGCCTCTAGCTATGACCTAAAATTTCGGACAGAATAGGGGTTCATGAACCCTAACTTTTCACATTTCATTCCAAACCCAAAATTGATTGCATTTAACCACAATTCACACCTACTAGAGCCAAAGCCCCTTATTACCAACCATCATACTAGTCCACAACATCAAAATCATATGAAACCAGAAAATTCATCATAAAATGGAAAACTTCACCAAATCAAGCCAAACCAAGAAATAAATCATATAATCCATCACTTTAGCCACTTCTAAGCCAAACATAAGCATCGTTAGATGTAGTAGGGTGTTCAAGCATCACTTACCCAAGAAACAAGAGAGGAGAAGATGTTGGGCACCTTAGCTCTCCAAAACAACTTCACTAATACACTTATGAGCACTAGAAGCAAGGTTTTTATGGAGTGAAATCTTGTCTAAGCTCTTGTTTGTGGAAGATTGAGTGAGATGGAAGCTTGAAAGTTGAAGAATCTCCTTCCTTCTTGCAAGAGAGAGGTTCGGCCACTATGAGAAGAAAAATGGTGAATTTTGGTGAATTTTTGAAGTATTTAACACTTAGTCAAAAATAGTCAAAAGTATGAATAGTGTTTCTTAAGTCAACCCAATGGTAGAGTGACACTTGTCCCCCTCATAAATGCATTCCAATCCTTTCTTTTCTCTCTCACATCAATCAAATCTCACTCTCTACTTATCTCTTAACACCCGATAAATTTTACACAGTATCCGAAACTTAACCTTATTGGCCGAATTTTTCCGAACTTATCGCACTAGTGGGTCCCACATCCAATATATATTCTTAATTTTCTAAAAATTCTCCAATACTAGAAAAATTATCTAAAAACTATAATTGCTCATAAAATTTCCCCAAGAAAATATTTCTAGCCAGAAAATGCAGAAAACATGCCATTAAAGGGGAAAACCCTAGGGAAAAATATTAGGGAAATACGGGCTCTCACACCATCTCCACGGGGCATCAACTTGCTTCGCCTCTTCTCAGGAAAACGCTCCTTACGCATGTGTAACCACACCCAATCTCCAGGTTCGAACAGTAGTTGCCTACGTCCCTTGTTTGCATGTTTGGCAAATTGCTCCGTGCGTTTCTCAATGTTTGCTCGTGCCTTCTCATGCAGTTGTCTCACCACTTCGGCCTTTTTCTTACCATCAAGGCTAGCATGCTCACTCAAGGGTAAGGGCATAAGATCTAGTGGTGTTAGTGGGTTGAAACCGTACACCACCTCAAAAGGAGAAAATTGAGTGGTAGTGTGGGTAGAGCGGTTATAAGCAAATTCGATGTGAGATAAGCATTCTTCCCACGTTCTCAAGTTGCGCATAATTAAGGCACGTAGCATAGTAGACACAGTCCTATTAACTACCTCGGTTTGGCCATCAGTTTGAGGGTGACTAATAGTTGAAAACAACAACTTAGTACCTAACTTAGACCAAAGTGTTTTCCAAAAATAGCTCAAAAATTTAACATCACGATCAGAGACTATAGTGCAGGGAATACCATGCAAATGGACTACCTCTTTAAAAAACAGGTCAGCAATGTATGGTGCATTGTCACTTTTGTGACATGCAATAAAGTGTGCCATTTTTGAGAACCTATCTACTACCACAAAGATGGAGTCATGTCCTCTTTTTGTCCTAGGTAAACCAAGAATAAAGTCCCTAGAAATATCCACCCAAGGTTCACTAGGTATAGGCAAAGGCATGTAGAGTCCATGTGGGTTTACCTTGGACTTGGCGCGAAGGCATTGAATGCATCGTGCAACCTCTCTCTCGACATCCTTTCGCATGGTTGGCTAGTATAAGTGCTCTTGCAAGATAGAGAGAGTTTTAGCTATCCCAAAGTGTCCCATTAGTCCCCCACTATGGGATTCTTTAACTAGTAATTGACGAGTTGAGCATTTAGGGATGCATAAGCGGTCTAAGTAGTAAAGGAACCCGTTGTCTATGAAGAATTTCTCTTGGGGCTTTTGCTTGCATGCTTCAAACACTAACTTAAAATCATCATCAGTTGTATATAAGTCTTTGATAAGCTCAAAACCAAGTAATTTAGCATCTAAAGTAGCAAGAAGTGTGTACCTTCGTGAGAGTGCATCAGCGACTATATTAGACTTACCAGTCTTGTATTTTATAACATACGGGAAAGTCTCTATGAATGAGATCCATCGCACATGTCTCTTACTCAGCTTGTTTTGAGATTTGAGAAACTTGAGTGATTCGTGGTCAGTGTGTATGACAAATTCCTTGGGTCGTAGGTAGTGTTGCCACACCTGTAGTGCTCGAATCAAGGCATACAACTCCTTGTCATAGGTGCTGTAGTTCAACATGGCACCATTCAGTTTCTCACTAAAGTAAGCAACTGGTCGTCCTTCTTGGATTAACACTGCTCCTATGCCAATCCCTGATGCATCACATTCAATTTCAAAAGTTTTAGAGAAGTCAGGAAGAGACAACACGGGTGCATGTGTGAGTGCGTGTTTAAGAGAGTTAAAGGATTTGTCCTGTTCTTCACCCCAGTGGAACGATACATCCTTTTTAATAATGGAGGTCAATGGTGCGGCTATGGAGCTAAAATCACGCATAAAGCGTCGATAGAAGCTTGCAAGTCCATGGAAGCTCCTTACTTCCCCAATGGTGGTCGGTCTTGGCCATTCTTGGATGGCTTTGATTTTACTCTCATCCACCTTGATGCCCTGTGAACTCACAACATGGCCTAGGAACGCTAGTTGGTCAGTGCAAAAAGTACATTTCTTTAGATTAGCATATAGGCGATCCTTTCGAAGTACTTCTAACACAAGTTTAACATGCTGCAAATGTTCCTCTAGACTTGTGCTATAAATGAGAATATCATCAAAATATACTACTACAAATTTGCCTAAGTACTCACGCAAGACATGGTTCATTAGTCGCATAAAGGTGCTTGGTGCATTAGTAAGGCCAAAAGGCATGACTAACCACTCATATAACCCGTACTTAGTCTTAAATGCAGTCTTCCATTCATCCCCCTCTTTAATTCTAATTTGATGATATCCAGATTTCAGATCAATTTTTGTGAATATAATTGCCCCGTGTAATTCATCTAACATGTCATCTAGACGAGGGATGGGATGGCGATACTTTACCGTTATGGTATTGATAGCTCGGCAGTCCGTGCACATCCTCCAAGTCTCATCTTTCTTTGGCACAAGGATAACTGGAACAACACAAGGGCTTAAGCTTTCTCTTGCCCATCCTTTGCCTAGAAGCTCCTCCACTTGCCTTTGAATCTCCTTGGTCTCCTCGGGGTTGCTTCTATAGGCCGGTCGGTTAGGTAGGGGTGCACCAGGTATGAGGTCTATTTGGTGTTCAATACCCCTCACGGGTGGCAATCCACTTGGCACGTCATCGGGGAAAACGTCCTCATACTCCTGCAAAAGCTTAGAAAAAGAACTAGGCAACGAAGGATCAAATGTGTTAGCATCATTTGAAACTTCCTTGGTATAAAATAAGAGCATGGTTTTGCCTCCAAGTAGCCCTTTCCTCACATCTTTGGCTTTTGCACTTAACAATATTTTTCCCTCTTGTTTTACCTCAAGATCCGTCCCATCTATTGCCTTTTCCTGCTCATGTTGCACGGATCTTTTCCTTTCTTTTCTTTCTTGTTTTTCAATTTTTTTCCTCTCATCAACTTTCTCACACTCATGCTGGATTTTCATTTGGTCCTCATACACTTGCTTAGGTGTGAGTGGTGCAAGTGTGATCTTCTTTCCTTTGTGTATGAAAGTGTACAAGTTGGTACGACCATCATGGCTAGTACTTCTATCAAATTGCCATGGTCTACCAAGTAAAATATGGCTAGCCTGCATAGGTACTACATCACAAAGTACTTGATCCTCATAAGCGCCAATTTTGAAAGAAATGAGTACCTGTTGAGACACTCGAATGTCTCCACAATTGTTTAGCCATTGTAGACGGTATGGTCGGAGGTGCTCGTGAGTTGGAAGCCCTAATGCTTCGACCATCACTGAGCTTGCTATATTGGTGCAGCTTCCAGGGTCTATTACCAAACTACACACTTTACCATTTACATGGCATCGGGTGTAGAAGATGTTCTCCCGTTGGATCTCCTCTTCCTTAATGTGTGCGGCTAGTGCGCGCCTTGCCACGAGTCCTAACCCCACGGACTCCTCCAATGGTGGTTGTATGACCGCTTCCATGCCGCCCTCCTCTTCCAATGGTGGCATTTCCTTGTATTCTTCCTCGTCGTCGAATATTACCTCTCCGCTTGGAAGTACGATCATTGTCCTTTGATTTGGACATTGGCTAGCGATATGGCCAAGTCCTTGGCACCTCCAACATTTGGTGTCACGACTCCTTGCTCGAGGAGGTTCATTGTTCAACCTTGAGATGACTTTACCTTCCTCCTTGAATGGCGTCGGCTTTGGTTTGGTTGGATTGGTATAGCTCCCCGAGGGCTTGAACTCCCTCCTCGGATTGCTAGTACGGCTATAAGAGGGTGATGGAGTAGAAAATGTCCTGTTTTGGCCCCTCCGCTTAAGCCTTCGTTCCACCTTCAAAGCTTTCTCGAGCATGTCATTTATTTCCACGTAATGGTACATCTCGATCTCATCCGCGATCTCCACTCGTAGACCACTAAGGAATCTTGCCATGGTAGCTTCCCGATCCTCCACTATGTCCACTCGGAGCATGATTACCTCCATCTCCTTATAGTAATCTTCGACACTTTGATTTCATTGCCTTAAGTTTTGCAACTTGTGGTACAAGTCACGATGGTAATGGCTAGGAACAAAGCGTTTGCGCATAAGGACCTTCAACTCGGACCAAGTAGCGATCTCAATGTCTCCACTACGCCTTCGACTAGTGGTAATTTCGTCCCACCAGATGATGGCATACTCAGAGAATGCCATGACTGCTAGTTTCAGTTGTTGCTCCTCCGTATAGTCATTGCAATTGAACATAAGTTCAACTTTCTTTTTGTAACAGCCCCACTTTCCCCTAAGGCGAACCAAAGGGGTTAGCGGACTGCCTGCCCAGCTCTCGCCAGGACACATTAGGGTTTCATGCAAAGAGCTATCAAAATAGACATATACATGGCTCAATTTGGCAACCAACAAGTATGAGCTTCCAAAAGTGATTATTTTCCTGTAAGGAAAACAAATGGAATGGTGTGAGCTAAAGCTCAGTGAGCAACTATCACACAATCAACCAAGATCACTTATGCATAATCGTTCATTGCAAATATTCAAATAAGAAGCAAAACAAATCGGTAAAAGGATACGGTCGGCTCTCAGGAGCCCATTTCCACGCTTACATTCTTGATCCAAACTCATTGACCCTCCGTCAATGTTAAAAGTACCAAACCGTAGACCTCTCTTCACTTCCATTCCTTCCACCCAACATACCCCAACCGGGCCCGCACTCCAAGCAGTAACTTTAGGTGATACTCGAGTACACCGGAACCAAGGGTCTCATTACCACAAGATTCTCATTTCAGTCCCCGTGGCTAGTCAATTTTCACGACCAAGCCCTCGCTGGCTCGATTCGAGTGACTCCCAACGGGGTTGAGCTCAGTAGTACAGTAGGGTCGTTGGATACTCGTCCAACCGACACCCAAACAATATCAGTACAGTCATTCATAAAGCAGTACAGTAAGACAGTGAAACAGTACACAGTCGTTCACAAGCATAAAAGGAATGAGGGCGGTCAAGTACACCCTCACCCTAATCATTTCCAATAGCCAAACAAGCCTTCAAGGCATCACAATCACATATAGCAAAGCCACTTTATAAATCCAAGTGAGTAGTATACTCACCAAGTAAGCAAGTGAGGTTTCATGCACCGTCGTCCCTAGTACGTCGTGCACTAACGTCACGCCCTAGAATATGTAAACAAATACCATAAGACTCGATAACGAGTCATAAATCCAAGCCAAACACAACCCCAATAGGGTTTCATATGCATATATAGGTATATAAGCAAACCAGAAAATCAAGACATGGAACTCATTTGTCCCAACAACAAAAACAGTTTTTGGCCTCCAAATGCGGTAATGGCACAAAATGCGTTACGCTTATTGGATGAGGGCGTAAGACCCACCGTTTCGAAGCTATGAAACAGGGCTAAAACAATGAATAAGGCCTCTCAGTCCAAATCCTAGCACAACTAGGTCAAAAATGCAGAAAACCAAGCCAGAACCGTAATTGCAGGTTCCCAAATCACACAAAACTGTAATCAGTCCAATTCAGCCTATACAGGTCCAAATGCATTGATTCCAAAGGCATATGAAAGCTAAGATATCAAGCTACATTTCATCAGAAGACACCAACAACCAAATCCAAACCAATTCCAGTCAAAACAGACAATTACTATCGCAGTTCGCACATTCTATTCACGAAAAACAGCAACAGTAAAAACGGCATAACTCACTCTATACTACTCCAAATGCCCTGAAATTGTTCAGGCACTTCATACTCATCAATACCTACAACTTTCATGTTTTGAGCAAAGTCCAATTCGGCCTCTATATATGACCTAAAATTTCGGACAGATTAGGGGTTCATGAACCCTAACTTTTCACATTTCATTCCAAACCCAAAATTGATTGCATTTATCAACAATTCACACCCACTAGAGTCAAAGCCCCTTATTACCAACCATCAAAAACAACCACACCATCAAGATCATATGAAACCAGAAAATTCCTCAAAAAATAAAAAACTCAACCAAATCACTTCAAACCAAGAAATAAATCACATATACCATCACCCAAGCTACTTCTAAGCATAACATAAACATCATTAGGTGTAGTAGGGTGTTCAAGCATCACTTACCAAGAAATTAAGAGAGAGGAAGATGTTGGACACCTTAAGTCTTCAAACAAACTTCACTAAACTACTTCCTAGCACCCAAGGAAGGAATTTTATGGAGTAAAAACTAATTTAAGCAAGTAGTTTGGATGATTTGAGCTAGGAATTTGCCAAGATGTTGAAGAGTTTTGTCTTTCTTCTTGCTAGAGAGGTTCGGCCATCAAGGGGTGAAAAATGGTAAGTTTTTTGTGAATTTTGAAGATATTTAATCCATAAGTCAAAAGGTCAAAACCATGAATAGTAAATCATAAAGTCCACCCAATAGAAAAATGACACATGGCATCTCATTAAATGCAATTCAATCCTTTCTTTTCTCTCTCACATCAATCACCTCACACTCCTTTACTTATCCATTAACACCCGATAAATTTCACAGTATCCGAAACTTAATCTTATTGGCCGAATTTTTCCGAACTTTTCACACTAGTGGGTCCCACGTCCATATTCGATCCGTAATTTCTCAAAAACTACCCAATGCTAGAAAAATCATCTACAAACTATAATTACTCATAAAATCCACCAAGAAAATATTCCTAGGCCAGAAAATGCAGAAAACATGCAATTAAAGGGGAAAACCCTAGGAAAAATATTAGGGAATTTACGGGTTCTCACACTCTCTCCCCCTTAAAAGAATGTCGTCCTCGACATTCTAACTCCTATATAACGCCGGTCAAGATATCGCTCAGGAACCAATCAAGCAGTAGAATTCCATCTCTTCTAACTCGTATTCACCAGGTCCAATTTGTTTTTCCCAAAGTCAGTCAAATACTAAGAAACATTATAATCTTACTTATCACAATTCACGATCTTGTAAATCACTTATCACATTCAAGTACTAAATATCACGCCAATCCAACTTATCAAATAGTCATGGTCCAGTGGTCCAGTAGGGAGTTAATCGCGTAACCGGATAAAACAGGCAAAAGGCTTGAAATCGGACGTAATGTCCCAGATATTTGGAAGAAATTCAGGGTATAGTGAAGCTTCAAATCAAAATTCATCCCTGGTGGTGCTGGACAACACAACAAGCTAGCACAACGGCTATGCTTCACCAAAGAATTTCAGTTCAGTAAGTTGGCCCTGGTGGTGCTGGACAACACAACAAGCTAGCACAACGGCTAAACTTCACCAGAGAGCCTCCGTTCAAGTATTTCATCCCTGGTGGTGCTGGACAACACAACAGGCATGCCTCGCCAGAGAATGGCGGTGCTGGACAACACAACAGGCAATGCCCCACCAGAGAGGTTCAGTTCAACCGCTACAGAAAAGTAGTAGCCGGTCTACAACCACATGAATACGAATAAGTTCAAGAGTAGGGTCAAAGCAGTGTTCAATCAATAAGTTCAAAAGCAGAGCCAATTTCTTCAGGTTCATAGTGCGCGAGTACGAAGAAGTTCAAAAGCAGGGTCAAATATTACAAGTTCAGGGAGCATGAACACAAGTTCAAGTTCAAGGATCATAAGTACAGGTAGGAACAGACTGGCCTAACCTCTGTCCAGCAATTCACATTCTTAAGCAGTCACAAATCCTAGTCCACATTCCATATATTCAGTCAAATGAGGTCCACTAAGGATACGTAAGGCACCTTAGCCTAAACAGGTTCAAGTTGCAAGTAAGCTCAATCTCATCGGTCTCAGGCAGTTCAAGATTGTTCACCAAACCAACAAAATACTACTGGAGAGTGCAAACTTCCTAAAATTGAAATATGGTCACAGAACCAATCATCATATATGTTGCGCACAAAAAAATCTCACCAAGTTCCCGACTAGGTTAATCCTTAATACACTGGTAGATCTGATCTTCGGGTTTATTCTCGATTCATTTTCAGTACTAGGGACCTTTTCCATTCCTGCTGCCCTACTTAATAGAAGTCTATAATCACAGAACAAGGCATATTTAAGCACGAGCTAACAATTATACAAGACATATACACCGGACAAGACATATACAAGGTATAAAAATTTGTTTGAATCGGAACATGATTCTTTACAGGTATCAAAAATTATAGCACGAGCTAAAGTCACAAAATAAGGCCAATATGTCACAGATAAAAGCTCATGTAAGCAGGAGACCAAAGCCTCAGGACGTGCACCACCCTTCCTAGGCTATAGTTAAACCCAAGGGTCCAATTATTGCTAATTTCAATCAAATCACCTACCCTTACGATATCCAATCAATCCATAACACCAGTTGAAACCAAAGGTTATCCTTTCGAAGTTCAAAGTTCAAAATCTGGAATAAACAAGCGACTAGCAAAAATACCATCATCTTCAAGAATAACCAATCTTAGGTTCTATAGTAAAGTCTCAAGTTCCAAGTTCAAACCCAAGAAACAAGTACAGCTGGCTAACTTACGTGTCAAATAAAACCAAGTCACTTCACACTAACCCCATGCTCTTGCATGCGGTTACTTTATATCTCAAAGTCCCTCAGTCCGTACACTTAAAGATAGGTTTACCCTTCTAGAAAGTCAAGAATTTTAAACCATAAGTAAAGTATATAAAGTAACCCGAAACTTATCAAGTTCAGGAGTTTCATTATAATTCCAATAACTCGCCATTCTTTCGAAAACTCAAGATATATTTGTTTTTCATGTAAATCAGAGACAAATTCAAGTGCGAGAATATGCCGGTCTACAATCAAGGAGAAAACTTAGTTTAGAAAATTTTAACCGTATCCACCCACCATACACAAAATTCAACAACTCATCAGTTATTCAAGTAAAATTCACATTTTTTTTTGTTTTTTTTGTTTTTTACTAAAATCGGCAAATCATCGCTTGCAAATATCTAGGAAGTATACAGGCAGAAAATGCATTTTATTCATTTGATATTCTTTTATCTTGGTTCAAAATCATCATACGTGGAGGTTGGCCAACAAATTTCGGTCTCTTAACCCCCATAGCCAGTAATATAAATACCTCAACTCTTGCCATGCTTCGAGGTATAAGGATAATTCAAAGGCGTCTAATCTTTCACTACAATTCTCTCATCCCATATTTTCCTTCCATATAAATCCCA
Organism: Coffea eugenioides; assembly: GCF_003713205.1. NCBI lineage: Eukaryota > Viridiplantae > Streptophyta > Magnoliopsida > Gentianales > Rubiaceae > Coffea > Coffea eugenioides. The sequence continues at coordinate 40,568,947 of NC_040043.1, forward strand.
AGTAAGAAACTCCCACATAATCAATTTCTGTAACCCCTAGGATACGACAGATCCTCGTTACATAATATTCAAATTAATCTCACAGTCAGGCATCCTAATCTTTCACTCTAGGATACGCTACAGAGATCTGAAGCCTAAGCTCTGATACCAATTGTAACAGCCCCACTTTCCCCTAAGGCGAACCAAAGGGGTTAGCGGACTGCCTGCCCAGCTCTCGCCAGGACTACGGATCAGTTCACGTCGATCTAATACGTTCCGGAACATACCCACGCGCGTAAACAAGCCACAAGAACCAAAATAACAAAATCATAAGAAAAATGAAAACGATGACTCATGCCTGGAATAGTGGAATCCGAGATCCCACCAAACCTTAATACATAGCCATTCAACATTTACAACCACATCGGCATGTCAAAAACTATTCATCATAGGCATACAAGGTTCGGTTTGCCAGTCCAAAAGATGAACCCAACATACATTAGGGTTTCATGCAAAGAGCTATCAAAATAGACATATACATGGCTCAATTTGGCAACCAACAAGTATGAGCTTCCAAAAGTGATTATTTTCCTGTAAGGAAAACAAATGGAATGGTGTGAGCTAAAGCTCAGTGAGCAACTATCACACAATCAACCAAGATCACTTAAGCATAATCGTTCATTGCAAATATTCAAATAAGAAGCAAAACAAATCGGTAAAAGGATACGGTCGGCTCTCAGGAGCCCATTTCCACGCTTACATTCTTGATCCAAACTCATTGACCCTCCGTCAATGTTAAAAGTACCAAACCGTAGACCTCTCTTCACTTCCATTCCTTCCACCCAACATACCCCAACCGGGCCCGCACTCCAAGCAGTAACTTTAGGTGATACTCGAGTACACCGGAACCAAGGGTCTCATTACCACAAGATTCTCATTTCAGTCCCCGTGGCTAGTCAATTTTCACGATCAAGCCCTCGCTGGCTCGATTCGAGTGACTCCCAACGGGGTTGAGCTCAGTAGTACAGTAGGGTCGTTGGATACTCGTCCAACCGACACCCAAACAATATCAGTACAGTCATTCATAAAGCAGTACAGTAAGACAGTGAAACAGTACACAGTCGTTCACAAGCATAAAAGGAATGAGGGCGGTCAAGTACACCCTCACCCTAATCATTTCCAATAGCCAAACAAGCCTTCAAGGCATCACAATCACATATAGCAAAGCCACTTTATAAATCCAAGTGAGTAGTATACTCACCAAGTAAGCAAGTGAGGTTTCATGCACCGTCGTCCCTAGTACGTCGTGCACTAACGTCACGCCCTAGAATATGTAAACAAATACCATAAGACTCGATAACGAGTCATAAATCCAAGCCAAACACAACCCCAATAGGGTTTCATATGCATATATAGGTATATAAGCAAACCAGAAAATCAAGACATGGAACTCATTTGTCCCAACAACAAAAACAGTTTTTGGCCTCCAAATGCGGTAATGGCACAAAATGCGCTACGCTTATTGGATGAGGGCGTAAGACCCACCGTTTCGAAGCTATGAAACAGGGCTAAAACAATGAATAAGGCCTCTCAGTCCAAATCCTAGCACAACTAGGTCAAAAATGCAGAAAACCAAGCCAGAACCGTAATTGCAGGTTCCCAAATCACACAAAACTGTAATCAGTCCAATTCAGTCTATACAGGTCCAAATGCATTGATTCAAAAGGCATATGAAAGCTAAGACATCAAGCTACATTTCATCAGGAGACACCAACAACCAAATCCAAACCAATTCCAGTCAAAATAGACAATTACTATCGCAGTTCGCACATTCTGTTCACCAAAAACAGCAACAGTAAAAATGGCATAAATCACTCTATACTACTCCAAATGCCCTGAAATTGTTCAGGCACTTCATACTCATCAATACCTACAACTTTCATGTTTTGAGCAAAGTCCAATTCGGCCTCTATCTATGACCTAAAATTTCGGACAGATTAGGGGTTCATGAACCCTAACTTTTCACATTTCATTCCAAACCCAAAATTGATTGCATTTATCAACAATTCACACCCACTAGAGTCAAAGCCCCTTATTACCAACCATCAAAAACAACCACACCATCAAGATCATATGAAACCAGAAAATTCCTCAAAAAATAAAAAACTCAACCAAATCACTTCAAACCAAGAAATAAATCACATATACCATCACCCAAGCTACTTCTAAGCATAACATAAACATCATTAGGTGTAGTAGGGTGTTCAAGCATCACTTACCAAGAAATTAAGAGAGAGGAAGATGTTGGACACCTTAAGTCTTCAAACAAACTTCACTAAACTACTTCCTAGCACCCAAGGAAGGAATTTTATGGAGTAAAAACTAATTTAAGCAAGTAGTTTGGATGATTTGAGCTAGGAATTTGCCAAGATGTTGAAGAGTTTTGTCTTTCTTCTTGCTAGAGAGGTTCGGCCATCAAGGGGTGAAAAATGGTAAGTTTTTTGTGAATTTTGAAGATATTTAATCCATAAGTCAAAAGGTCAAAACCATGAATAGTAAATCATAAAGTCCACCCAATAGAAAAATGACACATGGCATCTCATTAAATGCAATTCAATCCTTTCTTTTCTCTCTCACATCAATCACCTCACACTCCTTTACTTATCCATTAACACCCGATAAATTTCACAGTATCCGAAACTTAATCTTATTGGCCGAATTTTTCCGAACTTTTCACACTAGTGGGTCCCACGTCCATATTCGATCCGTAATTTCTCAAAAACTACCCAATGCTAGAAAAATCATCTACAAACTATAATTACTCATAAAATCCACCAAGAAAATATTCCTAGGCCAGAAAATGCAGAAAACATGCAATTAAAGGGGAAAACCCTAGGAAAAATATTAGGGAATTTACGGGTTCTCACACTCTCTCCCCCTTAAAAGAATGTCGTCCTCGACATTCTAACTCCTATATAACGCCGGTCAAGATATCGCTCAAGAACCAATCAAGCAGTAGAATTCCATCTCTTCTAACTCGTATTCACCAGGTCCAATTTGTTTTTCCCAAAGTCAGTCAAATACTAAGAAACATTATAATCTTACTTATCACAATTCACGATCTTGTAAATCACTTATCACATTCAAGTACTAAATATCACGCCAATCCAACTTATCAAATAGTCATGGTCCAGTGGTCCAGTAGGGAGTTAATCGCGTAACCGGATAAAACAGGCAAAAGGCTTGAAATCGGACGTAATGTCCCAGATATTTGGAAGAAATTCAGGGTATAGTGAAACTTCAAATCAAAATTCATCCCTGGTGGTGCTGGACAACACAACAAGCTAGCACAACGGCTATGCTTCACCAAAGAATTTCAGTTCAGTAAGTTGGCCCTGGTGGTGCTGCGACTGCAAATGATCGATTGTACAATATTGATTCAAATTGGGGCAATTTTTTTTGAAAAGGTTTTTTTTTTAGGTAAGTATTCAAGAACTTTTTCATGCACAAACGCATCTTTTATCACCGTTAGCATCGAGTATTGACTCACTAACGTGTGTTATATTTTTTCATATCCGTTAGTATCGAGTATTAACTCGCTAACGTGTGTTATATCTTTTTCATATTCGTTAGCATTTGGTTCAACCCACTAACGTGTCTTTTATGACCGTTAGCATCGAGTATTGACTCACTAACGTATGTTATGTTTTCTTTTTCATATTCGTTAGCATTGGGTTCAACCCCCTAACGTGTCCTTTATTACCGTTAGCGTCGAGTATTGACTCACTAACGTGTGTTATATCTTTTCATATTCATTAAAATCGGGTCTAACCTACTAACGTGTCCTTTAGCATCGAGTATTGACTCACTAACGTGTGTTATTTTTTTCATATCCGTTAGCATCAGGTCTAACCCATTAACGTGTCCTTTATCACCGTTAGTATTGAGTATTGACTCACTAACGTGTGTTATATCTTTTCATATCCGTTAGCATCCGGTCTAACCCACTAACGTGTCATTTATCACCGTTAGCATCGAGTATTGACTCACTAACGTGTGTTATTTTTTTCATATCCGTTAGCATCGGGTCTAACCCACTAACGTGTCCTTTATCACCGTTAGTATCGAGTATTGACTCACTAACGCGTGTTATATTTTTTCATATCCATTAGCATTGGCTCCAACCCACTAACGTGTCTTCCAAATCTCGGCAGGACCGAATTTTTATCCCACTAACTGTATTTATCTTGATTGGATTTGGGCTTTGTCCCACCAACATTGGCAAGATTGGGTTCTATCCCGCTAACCTTTTTACGTTTCAGTGCAAGGTAGAATAATTGCAGGTAAGCATTTGGTGTTTACGTCTTTGTCTCGAATTTTTTCAAAACTCAGACAAAGAGAGGCAAGTTGTAGACACCAAATTTTAATTTAGATTTATTTATTATTATTTTAGTTTTTGTTATTAATAATCAGCCAGTTTTACTTATTAATCTCATGATTTTATTTTAGACATTTCTTTAGCATTTTGGATACAATTTTTTTTTAATTTTATTTTTATCGATTGAATGTGTTTATTATTCATTTCTTGCTTAATTAATCGCTTAATTTTTATTTTTAGACATTTTTATTATTAAAATTTTTGTCGAAAAAAGAAAATTGTCCACAAAATGTGCTTTAATTTATGAAAATTTGTTATTTGTTTATCTTAAATTAATTGAAATTTTAGTTAAAAATAAAAGGAAAAATCATCAATCAAATTCAAAATTTATTTTTAGCATTTATTTGACTTTTGTTGCTTTTGTTTTATTTCAATTTGTTGTTAAGAAAATCATTTCCTTATTTTTGTTGGTAATTAAGTTATAAAAAAAAGGGGCTGGAGCAAAGGAAGTATGGCACGCGCGCTGCTTCCCACTTAGCTTCGTACGAGCAGCTAACCAAGCAAGATGGCTTCTGCGTTTTTTTTCCAGTTTTCACCACCAATTTCTCTCATTTTTGGCTCCGTTAGATTGTGTTTGTACAGGCCATCTAATGGCTTAGAAATCATCAAGGGAAAATGCAGCAAGTCTGCATCGTAGATGTTAGGTTTTGAATGCCTATATAAAGCTACGAAATGAGAGGGTTTAAGGGAGAAGAATCAGGTGACGGCTGAAGGTAAGATAGAGTGACAGCTGAAAAAAAAAATTTTTGGAGGGGGGAAAAAGGGAGTGTGACGGTTGAGAGGAAGATACAGAGTGAGGGAGAGCCGAGGTAGAGAGAAAAACAGAGAAGGCTAAGAAAGAAACGGGAGTGACGTCTGGAGGAGAGACTGAGAAAAGTGAGAGGAGGAGATCGTGAGAGTGAGCAAGAGAGCAAGGTAGAAGAAGAGAAAATTCTGGTCGAGTGCTGTTCTTAAAGGGACGAAGGAGCCATTGGAGCTGCTTCCTATTGCGAGAAGTAGAATCATCTTCATTTCATTCCACTGTTATCGCCTACGAAAAAGAAAGAAAGCACTTTCAAACTAAATTTTATCTTGTCCGAGAGCTGCGGAAAATTTGCAGATGAAATCACGGAGGAATCACTTTAGCATGCTGAAAGTTTTTTTTGTTGTTGCAGAAGGTTGTTCATTGGTAGCTTTGCATGCATTTTTGCATGAAAAATGTTCAAGAAATTATACTTTAACCCCTTAATTGATGTCTAACGCTACTATGGCCTATAAAATTGGAAAAACTAATTGATTTGGTCCCTCTAACATGTTACTTCTTTCTTTAACATGACTTAATGTAGACTTTGGATTGATTTTATTGAATTTGTGTGATGTTTTAAAGGTTTAATATTTGTTAATAGATTTATGATTTTCGATTTGGTTTTTTAGTAGAATTTTGGATAATTTGTTGTTTAAATATAATGAATAGGTTTCAACTCCTCTTTTGTAAAGTCTAGCATTTGATTTTGGTAGATTCCATTTTGAGTCACTAATTTTAGTACCTCATCTTAGAACTTCTTAATTATTTTAATTAGGTTCTTTTCCGCTCTAATTTCTTGCATATAGATGATTTCTTTTATAAAATACGTTAAGTGATTTCATTTTGTGTTTAATTTTCATTTCATGTTTAATTTTCGTTTCACGTAATTAATTGTTAATTAAAATGATACATTGACCCCTTTTTATTATTTTGGAGGGTAAATAAGTAACTCGTCCCATTAGAACATCAACTCAAGAGAGGTACACTCTACCCCTTATTTTCTAATTTATTTGACCTTATGTGTTCCTATGTGACTTTTTGTGCTTAATTGCATGCCTTTTGAATGTGTTCATTTTATTTATTTATTTATTTGCTTTATTTGTTTTAATTTTTGTATATTTATTTAAATTTAATTTGTAATTATTTGGGAAGGCAATTAAATGCCACAATTGTAATAGTTAGGTATTTATTTTAATTATTTATTTTATTTCCCCTTTTAGATTGTAGTAGGGCCCCTCCTAATGTAATAGTTAGGGCTTGTTTGCTTTAGTTGTTTGGTGTGATTTACATGCTTACGTACTATGTGTTACCGCTTTCTTAGGGCCTTGCATCTAGATATCATGATTATGTGTTATGTGTTTATGTGATATTATGTGGTTATATGTTTTTATTAAGTTTTACATGATTAATTTAGTTATAATTAATGTAACGTGTTATCACACTAGTTCAACGCTAGTTGTGATCCATTTCTCGATACCACACTAGTCCAACGGTAGTTGTGGTTCCCTTGTCTGATTTCTCACTAGTCCAACGCTAGTGAGAAAGTAGAAATAAGGGCTAGTCCAACGCTAGACCCTTAGGAGCCCTTCGAGCGTTAGATCATGATTGTGTGATAAAAACACTTCATCTCATGCATATCCTAGGGTCTTTTATCATTTTTTTGCATGTCTCCTTTTTTTTTTTTACTTATATTCCCGATCTAATAATTCCCCCTTTATATATAAATACTCCCCCTATATATATATGTATTTTTTTCACATTTCCCTTATATATCCCCTCTTATATCCATATCCCTTATTTTCATAATTTTGTTTATATAATCTTATGTATGAGACATGACACTAGATTTGCATTTCATATAGAGAAAATTAGAGATAGATTAGTACATTTGCTTGATTAGATTAGGAAAACAACCCCTTGAGTATGGGATATGGACGAGTTTGGCTTTTTAACCTTAGCACGCTCATATTCCCTCTGCTAAAGGGAAAATTGAGTCACGAACATTAGTCCTCCATACCCGACATGATGTATTCCTTTAGGACATGTATATTTGTATCATTATAATTATCCTTATTATTTTCCTTTTCTTTTCTTGGAATCTCATATTTTTGCATTATTCGTGACCTCTTCAAAAAGTCTTTATTGGGCGTCACAATTAATGTGGTTGGTACTAATTAAGTTTTGAAGAGAAATTCCGACCCCCCGACACCCTCTTAGATCTAGGGTTTGCATCCATATAATACATCCAAATGTGATAAATCTTTAAGTTAAAAATAAGAAAATTTTTGACTAAATCACGCAACTAGTCTTGGCTAGGTCGAAAAGGTGTCTCGAATTTTTATCCTTGCCTTCCCTTTCTTCAAATGTGACTCCCGAACCTTTTTCTTTGATTTACGTAGATTATGAGTCGTTTAAAAGGGGTTTTTCTACTTTTTTCTTTGAAAAATTCATTTTTTAGGTGATTTGGTACACCTTAACTGAATACCAAGTGGCGACTCCGATTTTTATTTCAAAAACTCTTTTTAAACTATAAGTTGGACCCAAATCGTCGCATTACAAGTCCCATTTAGGCCCATTTTCTTTTTAAATCAAAAATCATTTTCCAATCAAAAATTAAATCAAAACTCATTTTTTCTAAAACTAATTATTTATTTTTATTTTTTTAAAAATGGGGCGCGACATCTGGCAACTCCACTGGGGACTTAGAGAGTCCGAGCAAATTTGATTTAGTCAATTTTTTTCTTTTTTTAACCTTTTCATATATCACATTTAGAGGTTTAGTGTTGCATTTTTCCTTTTTTAGGATTTTCTTGCATTTCACACGTACAAATCGTCTCGATATCCGTATGTGGTGATAAATGATGTGTTTATTTCCTTTTATTTACTTAGATGTATTGCTCTTGCATTTTGGGAGGGGGGTTAGCCACCCTAGAACCGTCGCCCGCATTCTATGGTATTCGATCCTTCCCTTCGATAGGAGCACTTCATACGTGCATACGCTTTACTTAATATCCCTCATTTCTTTTTTACTTTTAGTGGCTTGTCACGCCACTCCACCCTATTAGGATTAGGCGACCAACTTGGACATGTGATCGTGACACGATATGTGCGTAGCATGATATGAGGGGTCACTCAATTTTCTGCTTTAAACTTTGGGTTGATAGCCTTCTGCTTATGGTCGAAGGTTGAGGATTATTTGATAGATTCACTCAAACACGTAGCCGTGACACGATGTCGATGTGTGCGTAGCGGTGTTTGGGGAATCGCTCGACCCATCGACAAAAGGCCTCTTGGGGACCTGAGCTTATCGAGTCTAGATGCATTAGTGAGCTCCAACCTCATGCATCCATGATTAGATTACCTAGGTTAGAGTCGACTATACCCAACTAGGGATACTAGGCACGAAGGGAGAGATTCTACCCCTCTTTCTTTAATTTTCTTTTTACTTTTGTATCATCTAATTGCCTAACGTATTATGTGTTATCTGTTATCTAACATTTCCTTGTTTTCTCATCTATTGCATTCACGAACATTAGGAAATAAGAGATTTGACATGATCCTCTTCTAGAACCTACCATTTTAGATAGGTTATTGCATGTTTAAGATTTTGATGTATTGCATTTATAGGTTAATAATTGCATATTATTTTAGGCCCACCCTGATATACAAAGGGTCCCGTTAAGTCATGCTTTCGTTGCATATTTAATTGCTTTGATAAAATTGGCATCATGCATAAACCTTAGAGGGAATGCCATTTAGGGGATCTCACCGCCTTGTGTCTCGGATATGTAATCCAATGAGACTGGCACGTCTATATTTTTTGTACCATCCAAAGGTAGTGCACGAGGTAAGGTAGGATCCGATCTTTTTGAAGACGGTAAAGCAATTTTTTGCATATTAGAATATGAGTATCTAATAATCAACTTTTCGCCATTTTAATATAGTTGGTAAAACTCCCTTGCGTAAAGGACATTAATTTGAAGAAATTCACAAATAATTTCTCATTGTTGAGACGATAAATAGATCGAGACCAAATCTTGATTTTAAAAGACTCATAGACTAGTGCATTGTAATGATTTTTTGAAATTACCAGTGGACAGACAATTCAATCGATTTTTATATACCTTCAATTTCATACAATCTATTTGATCAATTTTTTCATTTCATCCAACCCATTTTATCCATTTATTTATTTCTACGCCAATCCGGTTAATTTTGAATAAATCATCAATTTCATTCAATTCATTTGACCAGTTTATTCATTTTTATGTCAATCTGGTCAATTTTGAATAAATTATCAATTTCAAATAATCTGTTTGGCCAGTTTACCCATTTTTAGGGTGATTTAACCAATTTTGAATAAATCATGAAATTCATCCAATTCATTTTATCAATTCATTCATTTTTAAGACAATCTAGTCATTTTTGAATAAATCATTCATTTGACCAATTTATCCTTTTTTAGGGTGATCCAATCAAATTTTTAGATAAATCATCAATTTCATCCGATCCGTTTGACCCGTTTATCCTCTTTTAGGGTTTCGATCTAAGGTTCACTGAATAACCTAGTCGAAACGTTGCAATCCTGTCAACAGTAGGCTCTTTCACACATCATTTTATGTGTCGATCAAAACAAGCAATTCATTCGAATTTTGTCCTCATTTTTAGAAAAAATGTCTCTTTTCATTCCAATTGGCCAAATTTTTCAAATTATTTTTCACTCAATAAGTTGGTCGGATTCATCAGGTATTGTATGTGCCTAACCTAGAGGATTGAATTTTCATGTTAGGCCTACCATTGGCACAAAAAGGGTCCCCCAATAGGACATGCATCCAAATTACCTCAATATATACTAACTCGTGTCTTTTTCTTTTTCTTTCTTTTCCTTTGGCAGCAGTTAATCAAAGGGGAATCTAAAAAGGATTTTTCTAAATTTTTAGATCATTACAAACATAGCTACAAGAAGAAACCCCATCATCACACGATCTCGTGGTCGGGTTTTGAGAAATCGTGTAAACATGAGTACGCACCTGGAATCGTCCGATAGGCCTGTAACGACATCATCAACTGACTTGGCGAATCTAAGAGCTCAACTGAGCGAAGTACTAAATACATTCAATGAGCTGAGTATGGAGGTGACCGCACAACGGCGTATGATTGATCAGTTGGTTGCTGGTAGCAACAGTAGTATTCAGCATAATCCCTTACCTGCTAGTCAACCTACCTACTCATATCCTTACCCATATTATCCAAACCCATGCCCTGTCAGCCACTCTCGACCTCAACCAAACTATGCAAACCGACCTATACTACCTGTCCCAATTTTTCAACCCAATTTTCAAACTCGATCTCGCCCTCCTTATAATCCAAGACTTGCTCAACCAAGTAACCGAACCTATCCTTTAAATCGTAAAATTCGAAACCCCACCCCATATCGAACCTTCACTAATCTAGGCCAACCCATTGATCAATTGTACGAACAACTCAAAATCGCAGAGAAGATTGGTACAATGCCTCCCAAAATCTATCGTTAAGGATTTCCCCGTGATTATGATCCTCAGGCTGTCTGCGCTTATCATTCTGAAACTCCCGGGCATTCCACTAATAATTGTAGGGCATTGAAGCATAAGATCCAAGACATGATCGAAATAGGAGATATAGTGTTAAGGGAAAAGAAAGAACAAGGACCGAGTTCAAGTACGAATCCTTTTCCTGAAAACAGGGACACCACTTTTAAGGCATTTAGTCCCAATGAGGAAAGTTGAAAATTCTGGAAGGGGCTGAACTAGTGAGATCCCTCCCTCTTGAAGGGAGTTTCGGTAAATGTGGGGAATTGTCTTTGATTCAAATCCATGAAAATCATGCGTGTATATTTTGTTTAACTATATTTTTTGTAAATAGTTTTCAATCAAGTGACTTTTGAAGACACATCTTATTTAACAAGTAACATACTGTTAAGTTTGATCTTTATTTTGAAATTCAATAAAATGTACAGTTTTATATATACTATGTTACTTACGCATTCTTTTCAGATGGCCAAGAATAAAATCCTCTGACCCTTTTGGACATCCCTGTTCCGAAGTTTGATGGTAGCAATATCTCACGAATGTAAGTTGGAATTTCAAAATGAAAGGAGTAATGAGAAGACATTCGAAAATATTTTAAAAAGGCCTGAATGGTATAAAGAGAAACTCGAGCCGAACTAGGGTCAATGTCAAAGGAATAAAATTAGCATTCATTTGAATGAAAAGTAGAAAAAGTGGCACAATAAGAAGAGCAAGCCACGACTATTCGAAGAAGGAGATAAAATGTTAAAATTGATTTTGCCAGTGCAAAGAGGAGGCTGAGGGCAGGCTAGCCTCAAATTGGCAAGGTTCTTTTATTGTCCAAAAAAGTATTGCCTGGGAGGCACTTGTTCTAGCAGTAATGGATGGACAATTTTTCCTTTAGCCGATCAATTCGGATATGTGTAAGAATTTCTTCATCTGATAAATACAAGTTTCCTTTTAGGGTTAATGCGAAGAATAGAATGAAAGTCAGGCCTTCTTCCTTTTCAGTTAGATATTTTATCTCTAGTTATCCCATTTGAACCTTTAGAATAAATTACTTCGTTTGGCAACCCCTGAGAATCGCAAACTCCACACTGGGGCAAGTTTGAGTTGAAAAAGAGAGGAGAGAAAAGAAAAGTTTCAAGAGATGAAAAATGATAGAAGAACAAAAGGAAATGAACAAAAGAAAATCTCAGTTAAAATAGACTGGGGCAAATTTTAAAATTTCAAAAGATGAATGGAATGAAGAGAAAATGAAAGATAAGAGAATCTCAATTGAGATTAAATTGGGGCAAGTTTTGGTTTAACCCTAAAAATAGGGTTAGTGCAACAATGCGATCTCAGATAATTTAAACCACTTTTGGAAATCCGCCTTCAAGCTTTAACCTTTTCTTAGCACCCTACCAAACCCCATTACAAAAGCGAAAGTCCTGGCTTCTGTTCTTTGCGTCACCTCTTTTAAGGAAATTTTCTAAATCACATGGCAAGTGATGTCAATACATCTTCACCCATTTTGCAAGGGAGGGCTTGTCGCACTAATGCCATCATTTCTTAAAACACGTTTCTGAATTGAGAAAAAGTATCGGCGAGATTTGTTCATCAGGTGAAAACCCGAAAGGGCACCTTAGAAAAAAAAAGAAAGAAGAGAAAAGAAAAAGAAAAAGAAAAATGGAAAAATGGAAAAATAAGAAAGAAAATAAAAAGGTGGCGTGGTGGTCTTAGTGAAAACCCGAAAGGGCGCTAAGGTAGGGTTTTATAAGGAAAAATAAGCTTGGAATGGAATGGTTGGAGACTCTGTTCATTGGAATTTCTCTTCACATCATGGTTCTGTTGCCAAGCATTGAACTCCGGAAGAATGATATCCAAAGTGTCTGGGTTTATCCGTATAAATTTTCAAGTTTACAGGATCATTTCTCTTAAATAATTTTCTTTCAAAATAAAGGATTGTTTTCATGTTACTGAGATTTTCATCAGTGTTGTGTAAATATAATATTTGTTTCATCTGTTTCATGGTTTCATTTATTTCTTTAGATTTATCAAATGACAACCCCTATAATATATCGAAATTACTTGGATACCAAATGTCATACTTTATTAGCGTTGGAAGTTAACGAAACTTGACATAGTTCACAGATCAAGGTTGGCTTCACAGCATCGAGGGAAAAACAATAAAATACTCATGTTTAAACATTTCTCAAAAGTCGGACGGATCGAATAGTGGTGGCATTATTTTGATTATTTCACACAGCAAAACTGGAGAAAATTATTTTTTGTAAAGTCATGAAATGCCGCCCAATAATTGAATACTCATGGTTCAAATAGAAGAGGAAGTGCAAATCATGGCCTTAAGGAGGAGCAACAATATCACACTGCAAATGATCGATTGTACAATATTGATTCAAATTGGGGCAATTTTTTTTGAAAAGGTTTTTTTTTTAGGTAAGTATTCAAGAACTTTTTCATGCACAAACGCATCTTTTATCACCGTTAGCATCGAGTATTGACTCACTAACGTGTGTTATATTTTTTCATATCCGTTAGTATCGAGTATTAACTCGCTAACGTGTGTTATATCTTTTTCATATTCGTTAGCATTTGGTTCAACCCACTAACGTGTCTTTTATGACCGTTAGCATCGAGTATTGACTCACTAACGTATGTTATGTTTTCTTTTTCATATTCGTTAGCATTGGGTTCAACCCCCTAACGTGTCCTTTATTACCGTTAGCGTCGAGTATTGACTCACTAACGTGTGTTATATCTTTTCATATTCATTAAAATCGGGTCTAACCTACTAACGTGTCCTTTAGCATCGAGTATTGACTCACTAACGTGTGTTATTTTTTTCATATCCGTTAGCATCAGGTCTAACCCATTAACGTGTCCTTTATCACCGTTAGTATTGAGTATTGACTCACTAACGTGTGTTATATCTTTTCATATCCGTTAGCATCCGGTCTAACCCACTAACGTGTCATTTATCACCGTTAGCATCGAGTATTGACTCACTAACGTGTGTTATTTTTTTCATATCCGTTAGCATCGGGTCTAACCCACTAACGTGTCCTTTATCACCGTTAGTATCGAGTATTGACTCACTAACGCGTGTTATATTTTTTCATATCCATTAGCATTGGCTCCAACCCACTAACGTGTCTTCCAAATCTCGGCAGGACCGGATTTTTATCCCACTAACTGTATTTATCTTGATTGGATTTGGGCTTTGTCCCACCAACATTGGCAAGATTGGGTTCTATCCCGCTAACCTTTTTACGTTTCAGTGCAAGGTAGAATAATTGCAGGTAAGCATTTGGTGTTTACGTCTTTGTCTCGAATTTTTTCAAAACTCAGACAAAGAGAGGCAAGTTGTAGACACCAAATTTTAATTTAGATTTATTTATTATTATTTTAGTTTTTGTTATTAATAATCAGCCAGTTTTACTTATTAATCTCATGATTTTATTTTAGACATTTCTTTAGCATTTTGGATACAATTTTTTTTTAATTTTATTTTTATCGATTGAATGTGTTTATTATTCATTTCTTGCTTAATTAATCGCTTAATTTTTATTTTTAGACATTTTTATTATTAAAATTTTTGTCGAAAAAAGAAAATTGTCCACAAAATGTGCTTTAATTTATGAAAATTTGTTATTTGTTTATCTTAAATTAATTGAAATTTTAGTTAAAAATAAAAGGAAAAATCATCAATCAAATTCAAAATTTATTTTTAGCATTTATTTGACTTTTGTTGCTTTTGTTTTATTTCAATTTGTTGTTAAGAAAATCATTTCCTTATTTTTGTTGGTAATTAAGTTATAAAAAAAAGGGGCTGGAGCAAAGGAAGTATGGCACGCGCGCTGCTTCCCACTTAGCTTCGTACGAGCAGCTAACCAAGCAAGATGGCTTCTGCGTTTTTTTTCCAGTTTTCACCACCAATTTCTCTCATTTTTGGCTCCGTTAGATTGTGTTTGTACAGGCCATCTAATGGCTTAGAAATCATCAAGGGAAAATGCAGCAAGTCTGCATCGTAGATGTTAGGTTTTGAATGCCTATATAAAGCTACGAAATGAGAGGGTTTAAGGGAGAAGAATCAGGTGACGGCTGAAGGTAAGATAGAGTGACAGCTGAAAAAAAAAATTTTTGGAGGGGGGAAAAAGGGAGTGTGACGGTTGAGAGGAAGATACAGAGTGAGGGAGAGCCGAGGTAGAGAGAAAAACAGAGAAGGCTAAGAAAGAAACGGGAGTGACGTCTGGAGGAGAGACTGAGAAAAGTGAGAGGAGGAGATCGTGAGAGTGAGCAAGAGAGCAAGGTAGAAGAAGAGAAAATTCTGGTCGAGTGCTGTTCTTAAAGGGACGAAGGAGCCATTGGAGCTGCTTCCTATTGCGAGAAGTAGAAATCATCTTCATTTCATTCCACTGTTATCGCCTACGAAAATGAAAAGAAAGCACTTTCAAACTAAATTTTATCTTGTCCGAGAGTTGCGGAAAATTTGCGGATGAAATCACAGAGGAATCACTTTAGCATGCTGAAAGTTTTTTTTGTTGTTGCAGAAGGTTGTTCATTCGTAGCTTTGCATGCATTTTTGCATGAAAAATGTTCAAGAAATTATACTTTAACCCCTTAATTGATGTCTAACGCTACTATGGCCTATAAAATTGGAAAAACTAATCGATTTGGTCCCTCTAACATGTTACTTGTCCCTCTAACATGTTACTTCTTTCTTTAACATGACTTAATGTAGACTTTGGATTGATTTTATTGAATTTGTGTGATGTTTTAAAGGTTTAATATTTGTTAATTGGTTTATGATTTTCGATTTGGTTTTTTAGTAGAATTTTGGATAATTTGTTGTTTAAATATAATGAATAGGTTTCAACTCCTCTTTTGTAAAGTCTAGCATTTGATTTTGGTATATTCCATTTTGAGTCACTAATTTTAGTACCTCATCTTAGAACTTCTTAATTATTTTAATTAGGTTCTTTTCCGCTCTAATTTCTTGCATATAGATGATTTCTTTTATAAAATACGTTAAGTGATTTCATTTTGTGTTTAATTTTCATTTCATGTTTAATTTTCGTTTCACGTAATTAATTGTTAATTAAAATGATACCTTGACCCCTTTTTATTATTTTGGAGGGTAAATAAGTAACTCGTCCCATTAGAACATCAACTCAAGAGAGGTACACTCTACCCCTTATTTTCTAATTTATTTGACGTTATGTGCCCCTATGTGACTTTTCGTGCTTAATTGCATGTCTTTTGAATGTGTTCATTTTATTTATTTATTTGTTTTAATTTTTGTATATTTATTTAAATTTAATTTGTAATTATTTAGAAAGGCAATTAAATGCCACAATTGTAATAGTTAGGTATTTATTTTAATTATTTATTTTATTTCCCCTTTTAGATTGTAGTAGGGCCCCTCCTAATGTAATAGTTAGGGTTTGTTTGCTTTAGTTGCTTGGTCTGTTACATGCTTACACGCTAGTTGTGGCTCCCTTGTCTGATTTCTCACTAGTCCAACGCTAGTGAGAAAGTAAAAATAAGGATTTATCCAACGCTAGACCCTTAGGAGCCTTTCGAGCGTTAGATCATGATTGTGTGATAAAACACTTCATCTCATGCATATCCTAGGGTCTTTTATCATTTTTTTGCATGTTTCCTTTTTTTTTTACTTATATTCCCGATCCAATAATTCCCCCATTATATATAAATACTCCCCCTATATATATATGTATTTTTTCCACATTTCCCTTATATATCCATATCCCTTATTTTCATAATTTCCTTTATATAATCCTATGTATGAGACATGACACTAGATTTGCATTTTATATAGGGAAAATTAGAGATAGGTTAGTACATTTACTTGATTAGATTAGGAAAACAACCCCTTGAGTATAGGATATGGACGAGTTTGGTTTTCTAACTTTAGTACGCTCATATTCCCTCTGTTAAAGGAAAAATTGAGTCACGAACATTAGTCCCCCGTACCCGACATGATGTATTCCTTTAAGACATGTATATTTGTATCATTATAATTATCCTTATTATTTTCCTTTTCTTGTCTTGGAATCTCATATTTTTGCATTATTCGTGACCTCTTCAAAAAGTTTTTATTGGGCGTCACAATTAATGTGGTTGGTACCAATTAAGTTTTGAAGAGAAATTCCGACCCCCCGACACCCTCTTAGGTCTAGGGTTTGCATCCATATAGTACATCCAAATGTGATAAATCTTTAAGTTAAAAATAAGAAAATTTTTGACTAAGTCACGCAACTTGCCTTGGTTAGGTCGAAAGGGTGTTTCGGATTTTTATCCTTGCCTTCCCTTTCTTCAAATGTTACTCCCGAATCTTTTTCTTTGATTTACGTAGATTATGAGTCGTTTAAAAGGGGTTTTTCTACTTTTTTTCTTTGAAAAATTCATTTTTAGGTGATTTGGTACACCTTAACTCAATACCAAGTGGTGACTCCGATTTTTATTTCAAAAGCTCTTTTTAAACTATAATTTGGGCTCAAATCGTCACATTACAAGTCTCATTTAGGCCCATTTCCTTTTTAAATAAAAAATCATTTTCCAATCAAAAATTAAATCAAAAACTCATTTTTTTCTAAAACTATTTATTTTTTTTTTAAAATGGGGCGCGACAATGCTATTTAAGATTTAGATTTGAATTGGATTTTTGTGAAATATATCTTTATATTGCTATCAAAATTCATTGTTGTATGTCAAAAGTTTAAAATATAAAGCTGTGTCCTGCTGATTTTTTTTAGCTCTCGATTTTTACATAAATGTCCATGGCATTGAACTTTGAGCATGTGACCATATGTACGGATTGTTTTCTTAGATTGATTTGAGTTATACACATGTTGATCTAATTGTCATAATAAATATAATAATAACAGTTAAATAATTGAGAGAAAAGTAAAAAGGACAGGAGTTCATGGCAATATATTTTAGAGTAAAAAACCTGGGGAGCCCTTAAACTATTGCTGTTGTCAACTTTTGGCCCCTCATCTAAATTTGTTTTCGATTGGCCCTTAAACAATAAAAAATGCATACTTTGAGAACTTCTGATGACTTTAAGCACAAGTCTGATCGGCTTTAAAGGGCATTTTTGTCCGTTCATGTTTGAACCGTCGGGACCAGCAACTAAAACAATATGAGCATCCTTTTATCACCAACTTCATCTTTTTCTTCTGCCAAAAAAAAAAGAAAAATTAGGGTTTTGTTGCACGTATAACATTGGAAACAACAAGGTGGAAAATGCCAAGATCAAATCCAATACCTCCAATATGTGGTTGCGGATTGAGTACCATTGTGAAAACGTCATGGACTCCACGGAATCCAGGTCGAAGATATGCGGAATGCCCGCTTGCTCAGGTAATGGATAGGAGTAATTTATTGAAGTTGTTAGTAATTGCTGTCAATAATTGTTGTTTGTTATGAATTTGGGTTAGGGATGCAAGTATTGGAAATGGATAGATGAAGAAATGTGTCCGCGTTCAGTGGAGATTATGCCTGGGTTGCTTTGGCGAATCAATCAAATGGAGAAACAACTCAAAAATGCCAAAGAGTCTGCACAAAAGTGGGAGTGCAAAGCAGCAAAATTGCAGACAAAGGTTCGAAGGTTGGAAATTATGGTGCAACGATATGCATCAAGGGAAAGGAAGTTTGCTGCAACTCTTGCAATCACCTACGGCTTTGTGTTAGTAGGATTTGCAGTCGGGTGGTTGGAAATTTAGGGAATAATGATCTATTGCAATTACCCCATAATGATGTATTATAAGCAAAGGAATGAAGAAAGTGGAACTGGAATAGAATGTACAAATATAGTTCAGGGGTGAATGGAAAAACATGTTTTGCTTTAATTGGATACAGAACGTATTGTGTTGTTGGTTAGATTTAATGTAAATGTGGTTTATTCTGTTTTTGTGAGCAATGTACAGTTGATGGAAAGGCATGTTTAACGTGTTATTGTGTAAAGCTAGAATAGTGTAAAACTGGAAAAAAAAAATGATAGAACACAGGGAAATCAAAGACCTTTTTGATTAAATATCAACTGCCAACATATAATTACATCATTAATACCAAGAGTCAAGTCACTTAATTAACAAACAAAAGGTGGTCCAACTGTATGTCATCTAAGAATAAACCAAAAAGACAAGTTATTTTCATGCTCTACATAGCAAGAGACAAGTCATGTTCTGCTCATCCAATTAGGAGCAAAAGTGAAAGCAAAAGCAAAAGGGCATCCAATGCCATTGACTAGTCTACAGATCTAATAGTTTGTTGAAGATGATGGCACATGTCCTCTGTCTCTTCCTCTTCCTGTTGCACCAGCACCCTTACTTTGAGTTTGATTGACATTTCTTCTTCCTCTTGTACCAGCAATTTCATCTTGATTTCGATTCCCACTTCCTCTTCCTTTTTCACCAGCATTTTCACTTTGATTCTGAGTACCATTTCTTGCGGCTCTATCTTTGCCCCATCTTTCTTTCCATCTTCCTACGGTAAAATGTGGCTGCTTTCCAAGATAAGCACAGGTGGAGTTTATCCAACCTTTTTCAGCATCAGTCAAAGTATTGTTTTTCTTTGTCCTGGAGGCTTGATTCTGGGGTGGTTGCCGCTGCTTCTGCTATTGTGTTGACTAACTGGAGGGTGGTGGCCGGTGTTGTTGTCTAGCCTGAGATGGTTGCTGTTGTTGGTTGTTCTGTGATTGATCCTGCTGTTGGGTGGGGTGCCTCGATTGCTGTCCCTGTTCTCTATTTGCATGAGAAGATTCAGGTACACCCTGCTTTGCATTGGAATTTCCTCTCCTTCCCTGAAAGTGTAAATTTGGCCAGATCAATATGTGATTAATGTACAACGAATATTAGTGAAAATTCAAATTTCATACTCGTTTGGACTGTTGCTTTTCTGAATTTTGGCTTTGCTATTGCTACTCAGCCCCTCTGTCTTTTGAACAAGTTGCAGCATTGTGGCCAGTCTCTCCACATTTTTTACAGCGCATCACAACTATCTTACGTAACTTGGTACCATTTCTCCTTTCCTCCGTTATATCCCTTCTTCTAGCCTTTTCGGCCTTCCAGGTTGTACAAAAGCGATTGGAGGATCCATTTCCAAATGCTCAGAATTAGGCCAAAGTGAGACCCTACTAATTGGCTCCAAGACATTCTCATAAATTTTAGCAAACAACTCTCTTGAGTAGCATGGGGCTGTGAACTGCATTGGATTTCTACTAGACACCAACATTGCAGAAATGACATGAATACAAGGAATCCTACTTATCTCCCAAAGTTGGCATGTGCATGTGTTTTTTCCTGAAATCTACTGCATATTGTGTTGCCCGAGGACCTTTGAATTGGTAGCCATACAAGCCATTCCAGATTGGCTCCCAAAGACAGGCCTGCTTAATTCTATCCTCAATCAATTCCTTGATTAGGGGCCCTACTGGTTCAGTCTATTTAGACACCGCTTCTCTTCTTTGTTGGATCCTCTGCATTAGCTTCTCTCTTATTTGTTCAAGCATTGATATTATTGGTTTGTCTCTGGCTTCAAGAATGAAGGCATTGAATGATTCACAAATATTGTTTACTAGCATATCACATTTCGTATGGACTGGAAAAAATGCCTTGCACCAGTGCCTGGCATGAGGTGTTTTTTCCACCAATTTAAAGGTCTCACAGTCAAAATCTTTCATGTCTTCCATGACCTTGTTGAACTCTTCCATAGTCGTGCTAGTAGCTATCTCCACATCTTGGCCTTTAAAGCTTTACTCGGATGTTTCTTTTTAAAATTTCTGTACATATGTTGTACACAATATCTATGCTTACTCCCAGGAACTATCTCAGACATAGCTCTGTCCAGTCCCTTTACAAAGGTAAAAAATATGAGTCAACACTCAAACTGATAAACATAAAAAATATCATTTTTATTGGAACAATTGTTAACACTCAAAGTATATTGATATTCTTACCTTTTGTTGATCAGAAATGAAGGTGTAGTGATATTGATTCTCAATATTCAGGTCATCAGCAAGGAGTTGAAGGAACCATTTCCATTGCTCTCCAACTTCTTTTTCAACAACTGCCCATGCAATGGGCCACCATCCATTGTTAGGGTCAACACCTATGGTTGTTAGTAATTGACCACAATAAGTTCCTTTAATGTGACAGCCATCAAGACCTATTAGTAGTCTGCAGCCACTGAAAAATCCCCGCTTAAGTGGCCCTAAACAGCAATAAAATCGCATAAATGTTGGATTACCATCAGGTTTTCTGAATGGAGTGAACATAATTTCAGTTGTTGTACCTAGATGAGTTTTTTTAAGCTCCTCAGAATGCCTACCCAGAAGTTTGTACTGAGTTTCAGCTGAACCCATCATAGTTTCAATAGTTAATGCTTTTGCCTTATATGCCACTGCTCTAGTGATTTTGGACCTATATTCTTCATCAACCGTTTGTATTAGCTCTTTCACAGGCAATTGTAGGTTAGATCTGTATCTCTCTTCATACCTATTTGCCAACCACTTTGAGATAATAGCTCTATTCTTCCAAGCATGACCACAATTTTCATACTTATCATAGATTGACTTCACCACTAAGTCGTTTGTGCCTAGACAGTTTACTGTTGAGGCAAAAAGAAACCACCTACAGGGGGCCTTACATTTTGCTCTAACTCTTTTTCTCATTTTTGCAAAGCTTCACAGGTTTACCATTTACAATTGCATAGTTTTTAAGAGCTTCTTTGAACTCCCTGCTATCAGCAAATCTTTGCCCTTTAAAGAACTTTGGATTCTTCATGTCCCTCTCTGGGATAAAGTTAATGAATTAGGGATATGTCCTCCCCTTTCCTCAGATGACTCTTCACCACTATCTAGTTGATCATCTATTTTGTCCCCAGCAAATGCAGCTCCGACATCTATGGTTTTTGAACCAAAAGTTGCAGGCTGTCTTGCTCTATTCTTTCTGCCTTTCTTTTGTGATTATTGGGTTGGAAGTCCAATCGCATTTTCCATTTTAGGCTCCTACTGTTGGCTTCCCACAGATTGCTGGCCATTTTCTGTTTCATCTATACTGCTTGTATCCTCAAACATCAAGTCATCTCTGCAGAAATTATCATCAGCATTGAACTGCTCATCATCTGAGCTGCTGCTCGTGTCATTAGCATCATCATTGTTTCTACCCCTACTAGTACCTACCTCTCCCATTGTTTTAGCTGTTGTCTTTTGTTTGCCACTTTCAATTTCAGCTTGTGAAGTTGGAATCTTTTGTTTAAGCATGTTTTTTTGGACCTGTTTTTCTGTTAAATTTTCACTTACACTTGCACCACTTTTTTTTCTGGTTTCGAGTTCTAGCATTCAAAGGCTTTTTTGTTAATACCATATTAGTACAAGGCTCCTCTATAACTTTGCCCTCATCATCTATTTTTTCTATCAAAACACCAGATTTTTGTGGTGCTGCATATGTCTCTACTGGCTCATTGAGTTGCATTTTCAATACCTCTTCAATGGTTTTATGGTCACAATAAACTTCCATCACCTTATATTCCTGTACCCAACTACAGTACTGGTTAACATGTTGATCAGTTTGCAATTGCCTTAGTCCATCAGATAGAACACTTGTCGGCTCAAGGTAATAGTACAACACAGCTTCCTCTTCCCCATAGCCCCTTTTTTTAACATTCTATTAATTTCAAGTACTGACATTCTATCACCATCACACAAACCTACATGATCAACTTCACCACCAATATAAAATCTGTAATCTGAACCATTAAATAGGCCCCCCATAGTGCAATCTAATGGTAAAATATTCACTCCCATGTTTTGCACAATCATGTATCAAATTAAAAAAAATTCACTATATTCATAGAGTAGTAAAAATAAGCAGCAAAATTGCTAAATAAACAACTACCCATGCAACATCAACTATTTTTTGTCAAACTCTATACCAGAAATTTCATTAATTTACTATTTTCAGTACACTAAAAATGGACCATAGATATAGTAGGACCCCATGCAACCAACCAACAGGACAAAACTCTCAGATCTTGTTTCCACCCAATTAATTTAATTAACCTCCACTATATCTAAACCCCTATCAACTAGCATCTAAGAAACAACCCTCAAATCTTTCAATAATAACACAACAATTACACACGCAAACCCCAACGATATAAGCTTACAAATCTAGAGGCACATTACCGTATACGAGATATGGATCAAAATATGTATCCCTTCTTCTGATTATCCAATCCATTTCTCTATCGATCCGTAGCTTTCAATGCAGAATTTTTCCCATGCAACCTTCAATAGCTGTAATTGAAAGATTATCTAGCCATTCTTATACTTTAGATGAAATTTCAACAAGAAATGCGCTTTTTGTTATGGTTAAAACTGGATTTTTGGAAAGGATTTCCGAAGATTCGAGTTTGGTTTGCTTAAAAATTGAAGAGTTGCATCTTTTAATCTATTCTTAGGGTTTTAGTTGCTGGTCCCGAGGGTTCAAATATGAACGGACAAAAATACCCTTTAAATCCGGTCAGATTTGTGATTAAAGTCATCGGAAGTCCTCAAAGTATGCATTTTTTATTGTTTAATGGCCAATCGTAAACAAATTTTAGATGAGGGACCAAAAGTTGATAACGGCAATAGTTTAAGGGCTCCCCAAGTTTTTTACTCTATATTTTATTCCTTTTTTTTAAATAACAAAAAATTATTTTGCTACGAGAGTTAAGGAAAGAAAAACTTTAAAATTGTAATCCATATAGTACAATATAAACATTGCGCGGTTGATTGAGTTGTAAAAATAATGTGTCATTTGCCAGCTTGCATTACCAGATAAACGTAACAGCAACGTGGATAATCCTCAGAAAAAGTTAAATTGAAAAAAAAAAAGAGCCTGTGACGAATAATGAATAGTATATGAAAGGAAGAAGCTGGTTGGACTTGAAAAGAAAGGCATTAAATGCTGCCCATAACACCTTTGAACGACCATAAAATAAAATGCGTTGTCAAGAAAATTTCCTCGAAAGTCAATCCAATCCTCGTCACCCCATTTTAATGTCATTTTCCAAAATCTCTTCCTAATATAATAAAAAAATCTCCTACGCTTTTTAAAATACACCTACTATTTTCGAAAAAGATTGGGATTCCTTTCTAGGTACTTTGCTCGATATTCTAAGATACACCTACTATTTTTGGTTTGAATGATAGCAAAACGCTTCAAGTAAAATATGTATAACAACAACAACTACTACTACGACCATTTATTGCCCGTGAAGGAAGGGGAAACATATGGGTCATAACTCATAAGATGCTTCCTTCGTTAATTATTGGTTAACCTTTATGGTAATCTTGTTATGATGTGGAATTAGTAATGATAAGCAAAGTTAAATTCACATTTGCTTCTCCAGCAGAACACGAAAAGGGAATGCCATTATGCCAATGTGGAAAAGGAATAATTTCAGAAACCTCCTCTTAAGTTTTTGATAATTACACTGAGCTCCTCTGAGGTTTAGAAAATTATACTTACCTCCCTTGATTTGATAGTTTTAGTAATAAAACCTTAAAATAATATTGACTTAGTCAATGTTTTAAATAAATACCCAAAAATGCCCTTATATAATGAGTTTTAATTTATTTTTCTATATAATTATAAGATTATCTAGTATAATTATAAGGAAAATGTGCCAAAATTTTCATGTCCATACTTACTATTTGATAAACAACTATATGATAAGATACTTTTGATGGTACTTTATTATGAATTTAGATTTATAAGATAGAATAGAAATGTTGAAATAATTCATTTAGAGTTTATAAATTTTTCAAATAGTGGGATTATCATAATTTAGTAGTGATTTTAGGCCATTTCTTTTTTATTTATTATTAATTTTAGTACCAAAAAATAGAAAACAAAGATCAGCAAAAATATTGGACTATATATAAAATTAACTCGTCAAAAAAATTACTAGTTCAACATTTGGTTACAATAGAAACTAGAAATAATAGTGGTAGTTTTACAATTTGTTGGAGAAAAATTTAAAAAAAGGAACAAGAAGGAAAAAGAATGAAAAAATAATTTTAAAACTCATTCTAAGTATAAGCATACCAAATAAGAGAATTTCATTAAAATATTTAAGGGTAAAATTATCATTTAAATAAATGACAAGGGAGGGAGCTTAGTGAAATTGTCAGAAACCTCAGGGGAGGTTTGTGAAATAATCCCTATGGAAAATGACTTACCTAATGTGCATTTACTTCCCCCTTTTTTTATGGAAAACATCAACGCGTGTAGTTATGGGAAAAGATTGACTCGAAAATTAGGAAAAGAAGAAAGGAAAGAAAGAAAAGGAAACAGAAAAGTGGTTATCCTATTCTTTAGCCTTGGCAGATGACGAAAAACTGACAAATCTGTGACTCCCAAATAAACTAAACTGAAAAAAAGAAAAAGAAAACTGACCGATTCACGTAGGGACGAGTCGCAGAAAAATTTGGGCCGGTTGGTGAAGGTATATTATCATTGAATTGGAATTTGTTTTCTTTCTCACGTTTGAAAAGGAAGCGCCTCTGGAATCTCTGACCCAAAATCTGCATGGCTACGTCGTTTACGTTTACTTCTCTGCCTTTTTTACCTGTTGCCTTTTCCTTTTTCACATCTCTTCTTCCATGGGAAATTGGCTTCTCTTTCCTTCTCTCTTTCTTTAATCTTCTTTAATTTAATGCCATTGCATCGCACAAGAAACATCAGAGAAAAATATGGGAAAGTGAGTGAAGAGAGAGAGAGAGAGAGAGACTAGAATCCTTAGGCAGGTAAATGTAAATCCCACCTCCTCTTTTTTTTTTGTCATTTTTTTCTTCAGTTACTGCTTAATTCAAATATGATAATACTACTTAGGAGAATTATCTATTCGACAATTTCGCAGGTAAATAAATCCCATCACCCTCAATATGTTGATATAAATGCCACCAAATCCAGCCACCCTTTCCACCACCTTTCTTTTCTTTCGTTTTCTTGTTTTCTTGTTTTTGTTTGCTTCTCTCTCTGATATCATCATCTTCCTCCGAACAAAAAACTTAAAAGCCTCAACCCACCATCTCAGCAAACAAACAACAAAGCAAGGCATCATAGGTTTTGCCAACCTTCCAAAGTCATTCAATTCAAGAAGAATTCTATAAGTTTTTCTTTTCTTTTTTTTGGTTTTACAACTTCAACCCAACCCCAGTATCATCTATCTCTATCTCTCTCGGTTGTTGCTGATGCTGTTTCGGTGGGGTGCTGAGCACAAAGGGTTGCTGTTCTCTTTTTTGGTTACAGTTGGAGGCTCGTAGGCCCCCTTTTTTTCTTTTTTTCTGGGTAGAGAAGAATATATATAGGATGGCAATTCAAGCACAAATGTATACAGAGAATCTTGGGTTTCCTTTGGGCGGTTCACAGGATCTTTTGGTAGATAATGGTTGTGGAGTCCATAAGTTTTGTCTCAATCCGCCGCCGCAGCAGCAGCAGCAACACCACCACCACCACCAACAACAACAACCGGGACAACTCCCCAATATGCAATTGCAACCGTTACATAATAGGCCACAAGATTTCTACTTAAACAGCAGATTATTACGTGCACGAGATCAATCAATGGCGTCGTTTTCTCCGAATGTGGCTTCGCAGATTGTGAAGCAAAACAAGGAGATTAATCAGTTAATCAGTTTACAGGTTAGAAACTATCTTTTGGTGAGATAGAAAGGTGCTTTCTTTGTTTTATTTCCTCACATTTCCACGTTAAATAAAAAGACTGATAATAGATTGATATATATATATATGTGCGCTAAACAACAGAGTGAAAGATTAAGATTGGCGTTGCAAGAACAGAGGAAACAGCAAATCACTTTGCTTCTGAAGAACTACGAATCAAAGGCACAATTTTTACTGCAACAAAAAGATGAAGAAATTGCCAAGGAAATAAAGAGGACGATAGAACTCGAAGATTTGCTGACAAGGATGGAGACTGAAAATCAGACATGGCAAAGGGTGGCCAAAGAAAACGAAGCAATGATTATGTCTCTGAACAATGCCATCGAGCAACTCAGGAAGGGTAGTGGTGGTGGTGGTGCTTGTCATTCCGGTGCTCATGGGGTCGAAGATGCAGAGTCTTGCTGTGAAATTGTGATGAGCTCTGGTCATCCGGCAGGACAGGAGCAAAGAGGAGAACCGGACGTTCAAGTCAATGAGGTGGGGATGATGAAGTGCAAAATCTGCAGCATTCGAAATTCATGCGTTATACTGCTGCCTTGCCGACACCTTTGTTCGTGCAATTCTTGCGTAGCCTTTATTGAATCATGCCCCGTGTGTAATGTGGTTAAAAAAGCTAGCATAGAGGTCCGCCTTTGATTGAGTCGTCCTCGTCCTTCCTAGAAAATAGAAACTGACCCTCTGATTTAAATCTACTACTATTTAGTTTGTTCAGAAAATTGGAAGGAAACTATTTAAATATGTGTAGATTGAATGAATAGTGTATGTCGTTGGCTTATATTTTTGTTATACCTTTCCATTTTTTCCAGCCCAGTAAACAAGTGGAGTACATACATTATTGTGGTACTTATTTGACAGCTCCTAAATCAATGCAGATAAGAGGTTACGGAGACCATGAGTATCTTTTCCTTTTCTTGGACTGAATGCTTTTCCTTTCCAGGGACTAATATCTTTGCCCCCCGTATCTTAGATAGATTCCGTCCAATTGTTGACATCAAATTTGCTCGGAATCTCTGCTTGCTTTTTGAAACATTGAAATTTTGAACGGTAGACTAATTGAAAGCCAACAGATGATTAGTTTGGATTTTGTTTGAAAAATAAATGGTACTATAGAGGTAGTATCAACTTTTGGGAATTAAAGGGGAAAAAAAAAAAGAGCTCTAATTGCTTTCCATCTCTTCCATGGCCAAAAAGAAGAATGGCCATCTCAATTTTTTTTTAAGAAAAAGGAAATTGGAAGTCCTACTCGGATAATGGTACTAGTAGCAAAAAGGGCAAAAGTTTTTTACCATCGCCAGGTACTGTTGGATAGAAGTAGGATTCCATACGAGTCGAACTGTTCACGGGCCGATAAGGTTGTATACTAGTTGAACTACTCACGAGCTGATTGCGATCAGTCCGAGTTAAAGTTCGAACTTGAGTTTAAATATACTTAATTCGTTAACTTGTGAGCTGATTCAATTATAATTTTTTTTATTAGATGTCCATAATGTTTTATTATTTGTTAGAAAATTATTATTTTATTCATTATTTTATTTTTTATTTTTAATCTCTATTCGGCTTGAATTTGAGGTTGATCTCGAGTTTGGATTTGAATTTAATAAAATTAAGTCGAGACTCAACTTGATTAACCCAACGTTTGACTCAACTAGATTCGTTTGAAACCCTAGATAGAAGTAACCTCCAAAGCATCTACATAATTCATAACCATTAATGTCTATTTTTTTTTTTTTTGTCGTAACGACACATCTAACCGAGTGTAGGCTACTCCCACTCCAAGGGAAACCTACTCTATGGAGTAACCCACCTGAGCCACTTTGGGTTAGTTGTCTAGTTGCCCGAGTCATTAATTCATAACCATTAATGTCTAGTTGCCAGAGTCACTTTGGGTCCAATAACGGCTACAAATTTTCTTAGTTTCTTATGTTGCTGGACCACGCGTGATAGATTATAGCAGCAGTAACGAACTGTACGCAGGAAATGCTCTAGCATTTCACTGTCATCAAGCCTATAATGCCCCATTCAGTATCATATGCACTTGAGCTAGCGTTTATTTAGTATTTTTAGCAAATTCATTTGGATGACACTCAATTAAAAGTGAAGTAAATACTAACTAGAATAGAATTTGAAACTTGATCATTTTGAGACACGAGGTTTTGCTTTTGGATAGTGTTAATGCCACGTTTGAATTTTATTTCCAAAGCAATTTTAAAATGAAATGACAAATTTACCCTTTCTCAGTCCACATGTAATTTAGACATGAAAAGGGATAGTTTTTTTTTCTTTCTTTTTTTTTTATACAAATTTTTAAAACAAAAGTTGCTGAAAATTTTGTAGGTCATCTTCTTAAGATGCTTTGGTACTATCACGAAAAAACGACCATCTGTATTTCTTATCTGTGTCTCTTATTCCTTCATTTGTTTGCTAGGTCAAGTGGAGCAATTTTTTTCCTAATACAACAAGTAGGGAAAATTTGGAAAAAGAAAATAGGAAGGGCTGAGATTTATAAGTAAGGTGTAACTTTTGAAGAAATTTGTAAATAAGGTATAAGTTATTGTTTGTGAATGGTAAAAAACAAAAATATTTTATACACAAAATTATGCAATTGCCCTTACTGTATATACCAACATTTGTAAGTACACATACGTTTATATGTGCACATTTGAGTATACATGTAAACATATCTTAATCAACGTATTGTTCTCAGCTGCTTCTGATAGTGTAAAATCTGATTTTTTTTTTTTAAAATTAAATTCAAAAGACACCAAAATAAATGTTTCTTACTTTTAGCTATTTTAGGTTTAAAAAATCCAAAATCTGGATATAAAAGCAGTTGACAACACAATAAAATAAATTTTTCAAAATCAAAATCTAAAATCAATTGAGAACAAGGTGTTACTATGCATATTCAGATGTATGCATATATTTATTCATTAAGGTGCATAATACAATTCAATAAAAACACACATTGTTACGAGAATAATTTAGCCATTTAGCAATATGTAGCGATCTACAAATTTCTCAAAAGTTAGGCCCTACTTATGAATTTCAATATATCCTATCTCTATTTTTCAAATATTCCAAAGCAAGTAACCCGGTCATCTTCTTCCTTTTTTTTTTTCCCTTCTTTCTTGAGTCATTAAACCCCATCGCAGGATATAGGAGCAAATAAAGTTGGGTAGGCTTTTTTAATTTTTGGGAAAATTGCATAAACCTTCCCTGAGGTTTTTGATAGTAGCACTCACCTCCCATCTGGTTTAAGAAATTGCACTGACCACCCCTGAACTTAAGGAATCTGTTGCAGATTCGGTCCAAGTTAGAAAGAGTCCTATTAAAAAATTGTTTTAAGGAGTGAGATGAGAAATTTGTGCCAGATTTACCCTTCATCTTGCTTGCCTAGTAGTATTAGCAAAGGAAGAACAAAATCTATTAAGGATCAATAAACTTCAGAAGGTGTAAGTGCAAACCATTTTCAATGCACCTGCAACAACTTAAGCATCAGGTGAAAGCAATGGCTAGTTAAACGGTTAAATGAGGTCTGAACTTGCACCAGCTTATAAATGAGGCATGGTTTAGCAATCCACTACTACAACTGGTTTTGGGGGTAACATAGTTGGTTTTCTTGACTTTAGTTTGGTAGTTGGAGGTGAAGTGTTTGATACGAACTTGATCTAATAAGAACCTATCTTGAAGAACGATCAGGCAGTGGAAAGATCAATTTTGATCAGGTTATGGATAGAAAAAATGGATTCTAACACAATCAATGACAACTCAAGATTATTTAGAAAGGTAGAAAGGCGCTACAATTCAACGCATTCTTGAATTGATAAGCTAAAATTTGAACAAAGGATACACGACTCACTTTATATTAAGGGCATTAACAAAGGGACGCGAAAGAGATGAAACTCTCAAACTTTAATTCTCATATTCGTCTAACTTCTAAAAACGTTACAAGTTAGGCTTATTTATAACCTTACAAGACATAAAAACCTAATCTAAGATGGAAACAATACAAGTTTCCTAATTGGACTTGACAACTTTAGTTGACACAATTTTTTAAACTCTAACAAGACTCAATTAACAGGCTACATAGATTAGATATGCCTTAGTAGGCTTACAAGATCCAAACAGACACTAGAAAGTAAAAAATAACTTAAAACACAAAAATAATTTAAAATTAAAACAATGAAGTCCAACATGAATCTGTTGGACGGATTCTGTATTTTCTCCACCGGTTTCAACAACTGGTTGCAATCCATTCCATGGTTAGCTCGAATTGGTCTACCAGATTTGTCCAACGGTTTAGAACCAGAATAATGGATTTTCCTAGGATCAGTAACCAGCCGACAGATTGAACACTTTGTCCTCCGATTACACTTCTTCCAAACTTGGATTTGTCCACATTTTTTAAAGGGCAATACTAAACAATTTGTTTAAGCTACTAAACATTTTTGAAAGGGTAACACTAAACAATTAGTTCCTCAATTTGTTTAATTAGTAATTAATTAGCTTATTTACTCCCTCAATTTGTTCGCAAGCAACGTTCACTCTTTTGTAAAATTCGTTCATCAGATAACAACAAATAATTGGGGATAGCTAGGTAAATTCATACACTCTTTTGACAGCAATAGCCCCAATTAGTTCCTAAGGGAGGTTAGTACTATTTTGTAAATAATAGGGGATGTAGGTGCTACTCAAACTCTCAAAGAAACCTCAAGCCAGGTTTCTGCAATTATCCCTTAATTTTTAGGGAGGCCCCGCCGGGGATGGGGGTTGGGGGTGTGTGTGTGTGTGGGAGTGGGTGGGCGCGAAGAAAGTCGAGTGGAGATGTTGAATCTGACGTTAAAGTGAAAAAGCAAGGGCTGGGGTCTTCGTCGTCCTTCCTAGTCCTCGAACAGTTGAGTAGCACGGTTTGCATAGAATGCAGCGGAGCAAGGGATGCAGGAGGGGACAGAAACAGGATGGTCCAGGCGTGGCAATGCTCGGGTCGGTGGACTTTGGGAATTGATGATCCCACTAGTGTACCGCCAATTTTTAACTTGCTTGAGAAAGTAGTTTTAGTACAACAAACCTATTACTTGAGTAGTTTGGCCATAAAAAGAGATAAAAATCTCTCTTTGGACGTAAGTCAAGAAAAAATATCAAATTTCTGCATTCTAAAAGTCCAGAATCCCTGGAAAATTTTGCCAGCAAACCAATGGTGGTTCAGTTCTCGAATTTTTCCCTTGATTCCTTTGGATCATCCCCTTCCCCCTAGTATAGCCCCTTTGGATCACCCTAGTATAGCCCTTGTGGTTCCCCCCTCCCCCTCTCTTCCCCCTCCTATAAAGTAGGCAGTTTTCCCCTTAGCTCCTTTAGGTCACCGCTTTCCTCCTCCTATGGAGTAGGAATAGATATAAATTAGAATCTATCATGCCTGGCAAAAAAAAAAAAGGTAATTTTAGTACGCATTAGCCACTTTCAAAAAAGGGTATGTGGTGTGGTGTTGGTTGTGAGCCAATTTCGTCTTTTTCCAGCTTTTCTACGTTGCCGGGGTCCTCAGTTACAATTCCAAAACGCAAGCTTTCTGTGTTTGAACCATAAAAAAGATACAAATAGACACTATCCAAAATAGCCCCCGCGTGAATGGTCCAGCGGTAGTGCTTCTCACCGGTAACCCTTAAGGTCCCAAGTTCGAGTCTCCGCTCCGCTGGGTTCCTCCGCGCACTTATCGCGTTCGGGTCGGGTTGGGGCGCCGGGCCCGGGCCGCAGGGGATTAGTCGGGCCCCGTAAGGATTGACCCGGACACCCCTGTGTCGACAAAAAAAAAAAAAAAAAAAGACACTATCCAAAATAATCCCTTATCCCAATGCACTCATTAATGCTTTTTTCTTTTTTTGTTTTGGGGAGAAAAATGCATTTTTTGGTTAATCACAAATTAACAATATAGTTTGTCCTACTAAGCTTTGGAAATAATTACATTTTACCACCTTTAACTTTGATGCAAGTACAAAAATTCTCCATCCAAAAAAAAATGAATGTAAAGACATTACCATAGGTAGAGGTGGACAAAATTATTCCTAACCCGAAAATTCGTCATATCCGATCCGATCTGGTCCTATCCGAAAATTAGAATACTCGATTTGTATTATTTAATCGGGTCAAAAGAGGGTAGGGTACCCGCTAAAATACAAAGCGGATTAGGGTCACATAATTAAAACCCGTGGGTACTCAACCTGCTCCGCATATATATATATATATATATATATATATATTTATACACATATTATAAAATAATAATTTAGAGCTAAATAAGTAATTTTATTGAACAAATTATATTATAAATATGAGAGACTATTGTTTATTTACAAGATTCATTTGTAGAGATCATGATCTTATGTTTTATAGAAAAGAGTTTAATTAATGTGGAACATATATTTTAAAAAATGTACTATTTATTTCAAACTTTAATTGATTTTGAATTCTTTTAATTTTTTTCTTTATCTTCTATTCTTTCCGCATGCTTGTTTTTTGGTGGGAGACTTTTTTTTTTTAAAAATCTTTATTAAATCTTAGATGAATGTATAAAATATAAAATTAAATTAGTAGAAATTATTTTTTTTAAAAATTAAATGATAAATGGGACGGGACGGGACGGGTACCCATTGACCCGATCCTATCTCAACGGGTACCATATAACCGAGTACCCGCTCATACGCGAGGCAGGTAATAGTCAGAAAATGGCTGACTCGCAAGGTGCGGGTTGAGTCAGCCAAATGATGGATGTGGGGTACTCAACTCGTGTCCACCCGTAACCGCAGGTATTTATTTATCATCATCTCGGTGTTTAATTACTTAAATTTTATAACGTGCTAGCAATAGTCATAACTAGACATAAGTCATAATTGTATTTGCTAAAAAAATATATACACTATTTTTAATGTAATTAAATACTTCTAGTAAGGGCATCCACAATGGTTTACACTCTTTAGAGTGTAATCCACATGCTACGTCAGTATTTCATTTTCTCCTCTTTTATTACACTTCCACTCACAATAGATTACACTCCACTAGGTGTAATAGCATGAGTCCACAATTAAATCAAATATTTATTTTAATAATGCATAACTCATATCCCATAAATAAATAAAGTAATTTTTAAAAATAACTTTGTTATTTTTAAAAAATAAAGTATTAACTTTCATTAAATTTTTTACCTTTTGAATTTTTTATTTTCTAAAAATAATATTATTAATTTCTAAGTTTGAACAATATATCTTTTTCTATCTCTCAAAAATAATATATTGTTATTTTTTGAAAAATAATTATGCAAAACATTAAACAAATATGTGATACCTTAAATGCGAAGATATCATAATAATCCATACTTAATTAATAATTCTTTATGTAATTAGTTGAACCCCATAACATAATATTACACTGCTAAATTAATAATTTGTCAGACTGCTAAATTTTGTAATGGATGGCCCACCCATTATACTCCCATTGGAAATGCTCTAAGGGTAAAAATTGCATATTTTATATTTAAACTGAATTTTTTCAGTAGTCCGAAGGCAAGTTATCTTAGCTCATTAGGTGTTTTACCTTGAAAAAATACATCTTTAATTACCATGGAGCAAACATTAATCTAAGTGTCAACAAACATGTTCATGTCTCTTAAATACAATCAAAACCACATAACCACACATCCAAAAGATTTGTCAATAAAATTTCCTTAGGAAAAATTTTGTTGATGCTAGATTTATTGATTTCTCAAGTAAGTATTTTCTTTTTGTTCTTCAAGGTCAAACATTTTAAGGTTATTATAATAGATTCCAAGAAGAGAGCAAGGCTAATGACGTTATGAGTAATGCTTTTCGAAAGAAAAAAAAAGTAACAATAGAAAACTTAAAAAAGTAAAATTTAGAAAAACATTGAAACTATTGCAAAAATATTTGAAATTTATTCTACAGAACTATACGAGATTTATTGTCAATAAAAAGTTTTGGATAAAGGTATATATGTTTACAACATTGTGTATCATATTTAAACTTTGTAATCACTTTATATACACACGAAATTATAAATTATTAAATACAAAAGGAAAAAAAATGAGTTCTTTAATTTCACTGTGCTCCTATTCTTTACATATTTGAGGCTCAAGGATTTAGAAGTTTTGTCTTCCAATCTTCCTTTTCCTAGGCTGCTTCTTAAATCCCACCCTTCTGTCACTTAAAAAAAAATTCTTATATATGTAAGGGTTAAATGTAGAAAACCTCTATGAACTTTTATAACCGTTGTACAATACACCCCAAAGTATATTTATAGGCACTTTACACCCAAACTCTACTGAAAAGTAACGAATTTTTACACACCGTTTATTTTATCGTTGAAATGATAATTGTATCCTCAAATGATAATTAAACGGACAAAAACACTTTTCATGTCCAGTTGGCCATTATGTTGCGTGGAGTGGGATGTGATGGTCCATGAAGTATCTAAATAATTTTGGAATGTGATATATGTGAAAAAACTATTATTTGGAATATTATTTATATATCAATTATTTTTGGTACTTTTTTCTTTACTCTTTACCTTGTTCCATTTTACATTTTTCTTATTCTTTTCTGTCTTGCATGACTAGTTATTTTAATTTTTTACTGTTATATTTGTATATTAATTTTAATGAACTTCAACTTATTCTCTTTTCATTTCTTTTTTATGTTCAATTATTAGTAGTAATAATAATTGCAAATATATGTTAGTATGTGCAAGCATAATTTGTATGGCATTCAAATTATTTAGATACATCTAAAACAAATGAGCTCATAATAAATCTAATTATTAATAGTAAAGTGACAAACAATAAGATTAAAATAAAAAGAAAATATTAGTAGCAGTATATTATTGGTTAACGACACTTTTTTAAAATTTTTTTATTCATTTGAAAAGATAAAATTTTTGTACTTTCTGTTTTCTTTTTGGATAACAAAATTATTCCGAATAATATTTTGTCAGGTGGAAATAGCCATTTATATTCATTTGACAAGAGGGCAATTCTGTTAGGAAATTTCAACGGACAAAACTTGTAAGACTCGTGCTTTATTTGATAGTGAAATCTACGAATGATAGTTTTCTTATGATGCAAAGTGCCTAGAAACATATTTTAGGGTGTATTGTGCAACTGCTATAAAAGTTCATGAGAGTTTTCCGCATTTAACCCTGTACGCAATACCTTACTATGATTTTTTTTTCCCAATATTTCGGTCACAAAAAAGATGACCGCGCATATCAAGTGCTAAATAGCACTAAGCAGTAACTCGATTAACTTGGTGAGTAAAATATATGTATATTGATTAGTTTAGCGGCCAACAGTCATTTGGTCTCTTATTCTTGATTGTGGGTGGAAAGTCAAGAATTTAAATCTTACCACTCAACAACTACTATTTCTGACTTGCCACTTTCAATGGCTTTCTCCGATGACCTATCCCATCGGTTAGGTTTCCAAGATATGTTATCGTTGCAAAGTCAAGGATTTAAATCTTACCACCCACCAATCACTATTTTTGATTTGCCACTTTCAGTGGCTTCTTTTGATGACCTATCTCGTCGGTTAGGTTTCTCCGATGGGATAAGTTATCGTTGTAACAAAAAAAAATTTTATTGAAGCCTACAATCGTCATCGTACAGAGTAGGTTATAAAAATGTCATGATTGCGATAAAAAAAAAATTAGTTTAGCAGGGAAAATGTATCAATTTTGATAAATGGATTTGTAACCCTAGGTACTGAAGCCTACAATCATCCAACTAGTGTCATGTACAGTTGTGCCGTGGGTAGTTGCTGTTGTGTACATTGTAATTGTAAGACAGAAAATGGCGGAATCCTTTTTTTTTTCAGTGAACAAAGTTTGGGTAGATTTGACCGTCATCGTCACTACGGATTAAACATATCTCTAGTCAATTGTGTCGTGCAAAAGCATGCATCTGAAATCAATCATAAGTCGCTTATAAAAATTCTTACAAATCGCAAATCGCTTAGAAAAATTGTTACAAATCGCCTGCATGATCCACCAAGACAACCTTCATACTTGTGAGGAAATGTCCCGCTCTTGTCCATTAAGCCAACTTATGTTGGCATAAGTTGGCAGCGGGAATCTTAATGATAGGTTACTGCTGTTAAGGCTGAGATTGTGGCCCTGGAGACCAAACACGGGATATGATGGTCATGGGACCAGGGGTGGCCGACGACTCTCGACGCAGTCGCAGTGGTTGAGATTGTGGCATTGTAGACCAGACACGGGATCTGATGGTCATGGGCCCATGGGTGGCTGACGATTCTCGACGCAGTCGCAGTGGAGTGTGGACTTGGTAGATTATGATGATTCCAGTTGAGGTTCAGATTCCAATTGAAATCAATTTTCCTATTCAGCCAGCGGCCCCACCAAATCCACCTCCTGCCCGCACTAATTAAATAAATTAAACGGGCAATTGTCAGAGACTGAGCTTTCTGGACGGACATGGGGCATGACAAGTTGTGACAACTGTGCGAAAGAACGTGCTCCTTCAGTCTAAAATTGGAAACATATGTTAAATTTGAAATGGTGACTTATTTTGGGACATCAATAAAGTGAAAATATGACAATAATAATGAGATAGGGGGAGTAATACTTTTTGAACATCTCGTAATTCTATATAAATTAATTGTAAAATTTCATAATAAACACTTAATTATTATGCATGAAACTCAAATGAATGATAGGACTATCAATCGGGCAAGATCAATATGAAATCAGCCTGTTCAGCTCAAAAAAAGTTCACACTGTACCTAAGCTTTAAGTTGGCCAAACAGAGCTTCGGGCTAAATATGAGACTCGAATTAAATATGAGCCGAACTTGACCCCTACTAAGCTCAAACTCAATTAAAACTCGACCCATATTTGAGTATAATTATATATGTGAAAAATATATATAATAATATCTATAATTTATAATTATCTATACTATATATATAGAGAGAGGAGAGAATTTGGGGTAAATAAAAATCTATCACTTTATATACTTCCTAAACCACCCTTGATCATGAGAAAATTTTTGGTATAAACAAAAATCTATCTATTTTTTTTATAACTAATCACTACTAATATGATTTGTTTTTACCAATCAATATGTATTTTTTCATATTCTATTTTTCAACTTATTTAGTAAATCTTAATTTTAATTAGCAACTACTAATTATGGTTATGAATAACTATCAATGAATTTTTTACATATGTATTTTCAAAACATAAAACCAATTTTCTTGAAAATAATTTCAATAAATATGCTCAAAATATTTCACAAAAACCCGATTTAAGCCCGAAACTTATATAATAGTATGAGTTGAATTTGAGCTATTTTAATATGAATTCGAAATCCGAAAGCTTGGAACCTAAAAATTCATATATAACTTGTGAGTCGAACTTGGGTTTGTTGAAACTCGACTCAAAAACCCGATTGATACGCCTAATGAATAATAACATAATATAACTCCTATTATAAGTGTATACAAACAATTAAAAAGTAGTTACAACTTGTTTAAAAAGTGTTACACTGTTCTGAACCGTTGTCACCACATGCGCCTCGCCTCGTCTCCGAACTTTCTAAGGCAATGGGCCAAATTGTTTAATCCGAACTTTTGTTTTTGCCCACTGCTTCATTTTCTTTTATTTTCTAGTTCTGTCTTCTTTTTCAACTTTTTTCTCCCCTTTTGTACCCATGTCTCTGTGGAGATTTATCATTGTTTCGAAATGTTTGCATATCTTTATTAATCTCAAGCTTTATGCGCATCGCGTTGGTGTAGAATATACTACATCTTCGCGACAACAGCAATTCACCTCTAACCCTTTAAGAGCTAGAAAAGTTTCCGAATTGAATCTCTTATCTTACCAACTAAAGCGACGTGGATTCTTTTCGACGAAATTTTTCCCTTCCCTTTCCTTTCCTTTCCTTTCCTTTGGATGTAATCTGGTACCATAAGTACTTTACTAAGAGAAGGCCATACACTCGGCGGGATGCATTGGGAAATAGTACGGCTAACTCTGGAGCTTCCCCTAATGCAGTAACTGCTCCTGTTCAAGCGATCAGCTAATCACAACAATTTTCATAAACTCATGCAAGCTTTTTAACGAACAAACAGAAAATAGTAGTAGTATGCTACAATCACGGATTCTTGCTTTCAATTAACACATCCATTCATCTCAAAATCTTTTTCCTAATTTCAAGGACAGCCAATCAAACACCAGACATCTATTAATTAATAGAGGCTAAACCCAAAAAATTGGCTGATCAGAATTGCCAGCCCTAAAGCAATTGCTACAAGAGATGAAGCCCAAGTGAGTTTCTCTGTTATTCTAGGAACACGTTCCTTTAATGCCTCACTACATGATCCAATAACAACCGTGTAACTTCCCATAGCAACAACCGTCCCGACCAAGAACATCAGCAAAAATGCAGCACCTGCCACCCTAGAAGGCAAAGCAAGTGCAGGCAAGATCATCATCAATGCATCCGGTTGCAGCCCATGGACAATTCCTGTAGCAAAAGTCGCCAATCCAATCTTCTTCTTTCCAATCGTTGGATTTTCAAGGCCTTCATAGATGCTAACATCACACTCACCATTTTCAAGGGCCACGCATGGGGCAGGTACTTCTGAAGCTTCCCTGATCCCCATAGCACCAATAACCATTAGGGTAAACCCAACCACTCTCGTGCCCCAAGTCCGGATGATCTCAATGTGGAGCCGATCCTTTAGAAGTAAAAACATTAAACCAAAGATTACCTGTCCAGCATCATGGCCGCATCCCCAAAGAGCTCCGACTGCAGCACTTTCAATCCGTGTGCGCCCAATTGAAAGGGGAGCCAAAGCAGCAAGGTGATCAGGACCTGATAATGTATGCAAGCAACCAGCTAAGAAGCCAGTCCAGGCGCTGTTTACCAGCTCATTTTTAAGGAGCTGCCTACCAACTGCAGCTGCGGTTGGACCTCCAGCCTTGGCTGCACTCTGAAAGCTGGCAAAAGCAGGTGACGCAACCATTGGATGGATCACTGTCATAAAGATGGCAGAGAGTAACATCACGGTCCCAGCAGCAATGACCTGAGATCAATATATGTCAAACTAACGTTCATCTTTATCAAGCCTCTACTTTAAGAGTCAATTTTTATTCTTTTTTCTTAAAAAGAGTTCATGCTGATTGTAAGCTAGCAACAACACATCCTAAAATTATGCCAATAGCTCCTCTGTCTGGCATGGATTTGCCTGAATTTGTAGATGATAATAAATTTACAGTAAGTTGAAGGTGGTTTTCCAACTAGCCACATCATAAATGAAGGAAAATACAGCCAGTGTTGTTAAACAGCAGGTGCGGAAATGAGCAAGAAAATTTTCATACAGTGTATCCATGGTCTAGTTGTAATTACATAAGCAAGGCTGAAAATGATGTAATTTAAAACCAGTCAAAACATGTTATTCTCTTTGGCTGCAACTTCACTGACTTTGTTATAAGTACTTGAAGTCAGCAAAATGCATCATGACTCCTTGGGGCACATATAGAGAAGAGAAAAATAGGCTGTAGCTGTTCGATACCCACTCCCAACCTTGCAACCTCCCTTCCTCTCCATGATGTTCAGCTCTACATCAATCCGTGCAATATTATCACAGATTTAGGTAAATGAAACCATAAAATACTTATTCTTCATGGCACGATTACCACTGGCAAGTTCACCTTCTGACGAGGAAGCCAGAATGTGGCTGCTCTAGTCCTCCATCAGGTCATCATGGTTACACCATGTAGGTCCCATTAAGTAGTTAACATGACAATGTTTTCAAGAGAGAGGCTCAAGCAAGAAGCATTATCATTCTGATCCTGTGAGGGCTTGATTTAGACAACTTATCTTCATTAAGTTGGTTCCAAAATCTAAGAAGTTTTACACACTAATATGTCCCAACTTCAAGCCTAACAAAGTCAGAACTAAGGCACCATGTAAATTGAGAAAAGGGAAAGGAAAGGATACCACCCCAACAGAAAAGAAAGAAAAGGAGATTAGAGAAAAGTGCTTTCCGTTCATGTTGTTTACATCAGATATGGAAGGAAAAACATTGGTCTATGTAAATTAGGAAGTATTTGGAGAAGGGAAGGAAAAGAAAGGATAAGGTCGTATGTAAATTAGGCAGTAAAGATAATCTAACTATAATTGGTCTACTTTCACTCCAATTCTGTGCACTTTTGAATGGAAACCAAACTTAAAAATAATAATTGAATGCCTTCCTATCCTTTCCTTTCCTTTCCCTCAAAAATCAATGTAAACACAAACGACCAAATCTTACCTATTCTTTTCTTCTCCTTTCCCTCCCATTCCCTCAAGCCAAACATTTAAGAGAAATGGAGCTAAAATATCCTTTTTATTGAAATCACATAGACAAAAATGCCATTAATTATCTCGTGTACAATAATTTCCATAGAAAAGCCTTCAATGCAGGGCAGTCAGGTGCATGACATCTTATACACAAAGAAAATAACTCATATAGCCAATTATAGCACAACCACCCCAGTACTTAGAAAGATGTGTTATACACTGATCCCATGGAATTGACAGATCGAAGTTGATCTTGTTATAACCTTGAACAAATCAAGGCTTTCTGATGCAGAATTTTCCGCTATTACCAGTGAACCAGTATAAAGTATATTATGAAATGAAGCAGTTGAGAAATCTATAAGTATCACTTAGAAAGATAATATAATATTCGTGCCTTTCTACGAGGGCCTTTGATCGTCCTTTGCACCAAAAAAAGAGAAATCACTTAGAACTATAACTCCATGCCATGAAACCTACCAGTTGATGCATGAGCGA
Source organism: Coffea eugenioides (assembly GCF_003713205.1). NCBI lineage: Eukaryota > Viridiplantae > Streptophyta > Magnoliopsida > Gentianales > Rubiaceae > Coffea > Coffea eugenioides. The sequence goes on from NC_040043.1 coordinate 40,610,320, forward strand.
GCTTTAAACGGTTAAAAGGCTCAAGCAACCCTGTCTATACATAACATCACCAAATACCAAATCAACCTCGACAGAGAAAGCATGAGAAGAAATAATAATCTGCCAACCTTTAATTATGAGAAGCAATTTTCGAGCAAGGAAAAATAGAAGAATATATGGGGGCGATTATCAAAATATCTAGCAATCTCCAGAAATCATCACTGAGAAGAAGCTCTATGAAATGGTAATCGCATTAAGAGCCCCAACAATAAACACGCCACCACAACAAAGCCAACAGCCAAAAAACATAATCAATCATATCAACTTATAGGAGCAATACTTTGACAAAAGGTAACCCAAAAGAATAATGTACAAGTCAACAGTCTCCCAGTGCAGTTCCAATCCTGGCAACAAAATATTGTCTTAGAACTCTTACCTAAGTTCTTTAAGTCTCCTGCTAGAGAATCCGTGACTATCTTAGTAATACATTTGATTTCATTGATAAAGAAAAATGCCACCTTCCCATATAGTAGTAATTGAAAAAAAACACATTTTTGCAGGATTGAATGGTAGAAGCGGAATCTATTTCCTGTTTGAATCCTTTGGGAGTATCAACTCAATTTAGAAACTTGTGACCCTCAAAAACAGAGTTACAACCGATAAACTAAAGCAGGCAAGAAGCAGATTGCTAACGCAATTATTCAATTTCTTAATTAATACAAGAAGCAAATGCATCAATAAAAAAGGAAGACACTATTTTTTAAAGAAAAAAAATTAACAAGTCCCAGAAGAATCGAATACCTTTTGTTGCTGAGGTAGCGATTTGACATCTTTTCTAAAAAAGTTGACTTTCTCCGTCGACCCATCTGGCCTATCAACAGATGCAGAAGACAGATTATGGGTACAATGGTCGGCAGTGTCAGCAGATTTCGAAGAAATAGCGAAAGAATTAGAAGATGAGTGTTGGTAGTTGCAGGAAAACGAGTTGACCCGAGAAGAGTCGGGGAGGAAGTAAGTCAGTCTGTTGAAATGGGCGGCGGGAATGGTGGTGCTGAGTCGGGGGGGTTGGGGGAGGAAAGTGATGCGTTTAAGGTGAAATTTAGATGGAATAGGGTTATAACAGAGAAGCTTCTCCATCGTAATTAGGCCCCCGCCGCCCGAATCTTCTGCCTTACGAAAAACTTGGGTGGGTGGCAGAGCAGAGAGGGTTTAGACTTTAGAGGACAGAGAAGATTTGCAGCAGGAGAAGGAGAGGGAGAGGGAGAGGGTAGAGACGGAGCAGTTGAAGATAAAGTTGGCCAATACCTGCACTACTGTCTCGATTGTTAACTGTAACTGTGAACATTTAAAAAAAAAAAAACTTTTTTCGGGTAAAGTTAGTTTTCTTTTACTCTTTTTGTTTGAGCAAATTAAATTGAATAGGCTAACAAGTTGCCTTGGAACTAGAAAATGAATCAAACTATTTGATACTCGAAGTTTGATTAGAAATCATTTGAGTTTGTTTTACCAATTAGTCAATTTAAACTTGAACAGCATTTTATGTTCGACATCATTCAAAGTCGATAAAGAATTCGTTCAATTCTGTTCGACGAACAAGTTAAATTTGAATAAAATTTCAAACTCTTTAAAATAATTAAACAATAAACAAGTCAAATTTGAATAAAATTTTAAATTCATTAAAATAATCAAACAAACTTAAACATTTGGGGTGTTCGGCTTGATTAGATTCGTTTACACACCCCTAGTTGCCCTGAGTTTTTGTTTTGACGAAATTCAATTAGATGGTAGCCTGAACAAACAAATTCATAGAAGATTAGGGATACATCACTTGAACTTTGATTCTATGACGAGTCTAATCAAGCCGAACACCCTAGTGTTCAAACTTGTTCGATTATTTTAAGAAACTTGAAATTTTGTTCAAATTTGTCTTATTTATTTATCGAATCAAGTTTGAACAAACTTTTTGTCGACTTTAACTGTTATCGAACATAAAATACTATTCCAATTTAGATTGACTGGTTGGCAAATCAAATTCAAATAAGTTTTTATCAAATCAAACTTGATTTGAATATCAAGTAGTTTGGTTCATCTTTCAGCACTATTTGATTCAAAGTGAAAGCTAAAAAAAATATGTTGCTAACTAAGTGGACAACAAATAATAATAAAAAGAAAAGTAGGTTAAAAGTTCACATTACTTGAATAAAATGATAGTATGAAACTTGAGTAAATTATATTAATAGACACTTGTACATTAAGTGTTAGAATCCTTCACTTTTTATATTTACAGACATATACGAATGCTGCAAAACGGGAGACGGGAAGCTGTGACGTGGGAATTGGAATAGTAGCAGGAGGTGGCAACAAGCAAGTGCTAGATGAATGGGCTCTCAAGGGAGTTAGTGCAGGCAGCAGCCTCATGAACCAAGTAGTGGCCATTAAGCTAGCATTATGCAAGGCAAGAAAACAACAATGGCAGAAGATCGAGGTTAGTGTTCCACACTAGCAACTACTGAAGATGCTAAGGGCCAGCAAGTTCACAGACATGAGACTGTGCTTTCCACTTAGAGGACATCCGAAATTTATGCTCCATGTTTACGGAATGCTCATTTGTTTTGTCCACTAATGGAATTAAAGCTAGACCTCTGATTATATTAGTAGTCATGCATTATGGTTATCTTTTGATGAAGAGTGGCTTCACCCTCAATGTCAATGTGCACTTGTATAGTTAATTTGAGCCTTTGCTCACTAATTATACAGTTTACCTAATATTAATAAAATTATACTTATCGTTTCTGTATAAAAAAAAAGGCATATACGAATGAAAAATGAATATTAGTATTAGGACAAGAGGTGGTAGCGTCCCCTACCCCACCTTTCATATTTTTTTTTTTTGGATACGATAACTTTTTTATTCTACTTTTATTCGTACTCTATACTAAGGGGGAGGAGGTGGGCCCAAATGGATTAAGGGAGAACCCGGAGGGAATTGAACCACTACCAAACAAAACGGATGTCTTTGCATGCTGGTGAAACTTTCAAAAAATCTTGGAGATTACAAGTCCAGAGATTTGATTCTTTGATTTGCATCCAAGGAAAATTTTAAGGCTCTCTCTGGTGGTCAACCACTCTAAAAATAGTTGGTTTACCCCATCTTCCACTTAAATTATCCCCTGCCCCTATCTCCTATTCCCTCCACCACCATATTGCCATTTCTGCACACGGATGCAGCCTCTCTTGTATTGACAACAAGAAGTACTACCCTATGATAACTAACAGCCTGTTGGCCACCATCAAAGATTTTTAAGTCTATCATTCTAGTTCGATGGTGGTTCAGTCCTCATCAGTTTTCCTGTAGGTCATGTTAGACCCTTTCCCTTAGAGTAGGCTAGAATAGGAGTAGTTCTAAGTGTAGAGTAGAACAACTGGCCCAAAAAAAAAACCCCTAACCTATGACATAATTAATTATGTACACATAGTTAGTACTATGTAGGCTTAGTTGGGCTCTCTTCTTAAAATAGGTCAGAGTAGAAGTATGAATAAGTATAGAGTAGATAAGTGATGACTGACAAAAAAAAAAAAAAAACTACCATATGACATAATTAATTACATACATATAATTAGTACTGGTATTAGTTATCTTGATCAGTTTGACTCTTTAGAGTATATGTTGAATCTTACTTTGTTTTCTACCTTCTAGTCAATTTTGAACAAATTCTGAATAGCAAAATAATGGTGGGTTAGTACTAGTACTTTCTAATCAATAGTATAGCAATTTTTTTAATGTAGTTAAAAAATATGTTGATGATGCTGATAAATCAATGTATGTAAATATAGCACTTTTTTTTAATGTATTATCCAAACAAAATGTTATCTTCTTTTCTACTATTTAGAGCGCCTGCGGAATGGATTGGGTTTGGCCCGACCGTGGAGGCAGCCAGGCAGGACTTTGAGACCATCGACGGTGTGGACTGTCGTATGCACACGGGCCTGGCTCTACCACACTAGACCACCGGTATTCACCAGAGCAAGCCCGCGTTTCGATGTGATGCATATTTTTGTCCGTCAGTCTTGGGACAGTCCTCTCCAACTCTCGTCAGTTCAGTCATTGACCATCGGCTTTATGGAACCAAGCATCGGGCAGATAACAATACATGCAGAGATTGCTCGGACATTGATACACAAGTTTTTGAGCAAATGACGAAAACAACGCAACGGATCTTTTGTCCCATATTTTGTGCTACTCTCTGTTTCTTTTTTTATTATATTGTTATTTTTTTTTCATAAATATCATGTTTTAGTTCTTTTTTATTTCCTTAAGATCCAATAACTTTTAATTCAGTAATACACAAAATTTAACAAACTAAAAAAAATCAAAATACATAAAAAATGAGATTTTTTAAGAATTTTCTGCTATATTTTTTAATTTTCTATTATATATTATTTTTTTGAAACTGTTGTATTTATTTTTTACTGAATTAATAGTTATTGAATCTTAAGGAAACAAAAAAAAAACTAAAATATGATGTTTATGAAGGAAAAATAGCAATATAATAAAAAGTGGCATAAAGAATGACACAGAATATAGGACAGAAGATATGTTGCGCGAAAATAATCACTAGACTATTTAAAATGGTACAAGTTGATCTTTTTATGGTAAAAAAGACCACTCAACTTGAAAAATCCGACTATTCAAATCATCCTGTCAACTTCTATCGATAAAGCAATCGGTTGAGCGAGATTAAAAGAGTTGGAAAGTTGATAAAATCTTCTCCGAAGTCAAACAATATGAATTCCTCCCTCCTGCTTCCCTCGGCAAAAATGGTGGAGAAGGGAAGCAAATCCGGGAGAGAGGAGGTTGTCACCGAGGAGTACACCATTAATCACCACAAACGCCTCCATGAATGACTTGAATGCATTATTATACGAGCTGCTTCCCTCTTGCCTCAAAGGCTACAGATCTGTATTGGGCTTCAATGTTGCTACGATATTAAAGGAACAAATGACTCACTTCAATATCGAGCAACTACAGAATCGGTTGGTTCTTACTGTAACTCATTCGGGCAAAGCCACGTGGCACCATGGGAGGCGAAGTTTGCATTTCTTTTACCGTCTTGACCTTTGTTTTGCCATTATAAGAATTCAAAATACCTGCAAATTTTGAGCCATAGAATAATGATATGATATGAAGTATGGTAAAGAGAAAGGGCAATCCAGCCATTTGGTATGAAGAATAAAAAAAAGGAAAATGATCTAGGCCATCTTAGCTCTAAATTTTTTTTTTTTTTTTTTATCGATTTGTGTATTGGGTTATGCACGTAATGTAATATATAGAGGAAATTTATTTATAACTTGTGTATAGTGCAAAAATTAAAGATGGAGCCTGGCTACTCTAAATGTAAATGTAGGCTTATTTGCATCATGTGTAAGAATTTGTGCTTTATTTTTTTAAAAGGAATTTTCCTTCTATTTGGGATTTAAGGAAAAAGAAACATCAAAAAATATATTTCTACAATCATAAAAGAGATCTTGCATTAAAGATAATTTATTTCATAGTATTATAATCAAAGCAGAAGTCTAGCAACTGTAAGTGTACATATAACCTTATTTTTTTTCTTAGATTTTTATTTATTTAGGAAAATAGAAATATCAAAAAAAAATTTGTGCTAAAAAATGAATCAGAGACAATCAGTTTTATAGTATTAAAATCAAAGAAAAAGCCTACAAACTGTGAGTGTAAAATGCAGCCTTATTTATTTAGAAAGTAAATATAACTATATCATGCGTTTGTTAATTTGTATTTAGTTTTCTCTATTTGTTTGGGATTCAGAGAAAAAAAATCTACCAAAACTTAACTTTGGCTCTGAAAAGAAAATGTATGAAAGAAATAAAATATTTTATTTTTATTTTGTTTTATTAAATTAATTCTTTTTTATTATCAATTTTCAGTTGTTGGATTTGAATTTATCGACTGTTCTCCTCTAAGTTACTGTTAAATTGCTAACTTTGTGATGCATTTTGCTAGAGTTTAAAACCTTTGATGGTTATTTTTTTTTTTTAGATATTGTCCTTGATTTTTCTCTTCTTTCTGCACAAGCCAAAGTACACATCAAGGGACAAGGGGCACAAACGGTTGTAGGTGCAACCGTTTCTGCCGGTTGTGTGCATTTTTCATTGTGCGTAACTTTGATTGCACGTGGTGTAATTTTCTTTGCACACGACGTAATTTTAGAATAAATTTTTGTGAGTCCCACACACGATGTGAAAATTGAGTTACAAGATGTGATTTGAGCCGCACAAAATTTTTTGGCCAAATCATGACCGTCAACTGCCAGACAACCGTTTCTGCCCCATTTCCCACATGAAGTCTCATGGTTCTACTGCCTTCAATTATGTAATGTGATTGGATGTTTGCTTTTTCCCTCAAAGTTAGATTGTACCGTGTAAAAATCTCAATCATTTGATCAATTATTGCCTGTACTTTCATTATACCTCGAACATTAGATTAATAGCATAAAGTAGTAGGTTGGTTTACTTACCATTGACTATCTTTTCAGATGCAGATCTTTAACACAGCCACAGTAAAGCTTAAAAGCTTTCTTACTTTTCTCTCTTCTCATTTCCATGGAACAGGAACGAAAGTTTTGAAGTTTCTCATCTTTTTTCTTGCTTGGAAAAATTTTATTGGCATCGTTCATATGTTACTATACTTATTCAGCCATTTGTTAACATTTTTTTTTTTGTCAATACAGAGGATGTCCGGATCATTCCTTACGGGGCCCGATTAATCCTCCTGCGATCCGGGAGAGGAGGTCCAACTCCACACCGAACACGGTAACAACGGGACTCGAACCCTGACCGAAACCAGGTAGGTTGCCATGCCCTAATTAGGGGGAGCGAACCGTCCGAACTGCCCCGCGGAGGCCAGCCATTTGTTAACAGGGCTCAAATGTTTGATGCGTTTTGTAGATTTCAGTTCAGTCTTGGCCCCGTTAACATGCAAGCAGATTTTTTTATTCTCAAATGTTTGATGCCTCAAATTTGTAGAATTCAGTTCGGTCTTGGCCCCGTTGAGTTTTCTAACTACTCTATGCAAGGCTTGTGATACTACTTGAAACTTGCCTGCTTATTCTTCGATCATATGTTCCTTTGGCAGTTCTTTTTAATGGAGTTGGTTATTAGTCAGCTATGGTTTGATACCTTTGATTCTAAACAGTTTGGCCATAATTGAAAAATGATGTCTAAGCTTTAACAAGCATCGTCATGGATGTTTCCTGCACTTCTGACTTTTAGCTTTAGCCAAAAAGTTGGAGGAAATCTTGGCAGGCTATTTAAGCTAATTTTTCGATGTTGTTCTTTCTTATTGCTTTATCTTGCTTTGAAGTTAGTTGCTTTTCGTATTTCTTGGTTAAAAAATGCTCATGTTAGCTCTTTTAATCACGATCAGCAACCTTCCTTAGAGATCACAAGCGATGCCTTCATGTCCAAATCGGCACATCTGACTTTATTTTCAAATGAATGTGAGAGTTATTATGTAGGCAAAAAAAAAAAAAAAAAACAATAGGCGGCAAGCTTATTTGAGATGAAAATCAAAGAGATTTCTATCAGCTAATGTCCAGAGGGTGAGCCAAAAAAATTTCCAAACAATGCGTTTCCAGTCCTCCAATTATTTGCTTTCTTCACAATATATAATTCAATAGTGCTACCTCATGCAAAAAACAAACAAAAAACTGTAAAAGGACTATACTATTCCAAGCTAACAGAAATAAAAACTAATTTTTCATGTAATTGAATGGTTTCTACACTATAAAAATTAAAGAGCTTAAATTAAATACTGCTTCGGAGTTTAACACAAACTACATTGTCACTTCTAAATTATGAAAACACTTATATGCTAAATATAAAAACAATTAGGCACAAACAATTTGTTATTTTTTCCAAAAAATATGATTGCTACTACCACGAATATATTGTTTGATCAATTGGTACTTGAATATTTTCTAGTGGGCATTGGTTGCGCGTAGCTTAGTATAGCTCAAATAGTCTAGATATATGAATCTATGGTGATCCGTGATTTACCATATTAAATGTAAGGTGTTGTTTGGCAAAAGGGGATCGGAATTAGGAATTGAAATAATTCCAATTCTTGCTATTTGGGTTACATGCATTGGATTCAAAATCTTGGAGTGAATAGTTAAAATTTGAGAATTCTCAATCCCTAACAAATTGGAGGGTTTTGGTGGATTCCTAAATTTGACTCAATTTGAATTGAAAACTTCAAAAAAGAAAAGAAAACATATCGTTTTCATCGCTCTATCACGTCAGCCCAACCTCCATGGTAGCAATTTAGCATCAGATTTTCTCTTTCATCTTTTCTCTCTCATCCTATCTTTCAGAGCAGGTTTAATATCATCCTTTTCTCTCTATTCATTTTCTCCTCCAATCCTCCGTGACAGCAACCCCACCCCATCTGGTTCATTCTCTTCTTTCTTGTCAATCTTTCTCTCACTTTTCCTTTTCTTCTCTCTTCACACTTATTCTCTTTCCTCCAATACTCTATGGCAGGCTCTTCTCTCCATCTAGTTCTCTCTCCTCTCTCTCTCTCTTCTATTTTTGTGCAAGCCCTTCTATTATCTCTTGTCAGTCGCTTTTCCATGCTCCATACATTGCAAGGTTGATTCGTAATGGTTAGGTGGTGGTTCAACAGAAATTGGTGAAGCATGAATACTTAAAGGATGGGAAGAAGGAAGTAGGAAAGGGGAAAGAAGAAAAAAATAAAGATAAGAAAATGAAAAATAAGTTTATTCCAAAATCTTATAAATATATACCAAACACTAGTCAGTGTAATGATACTCTTGATCAAACTCCATATTGAATTTTTGGACGTGATTCCAATTACAATTCCCATTCCTAGGTTTGAACCAAGCGCCCCCTGAAAAGGAGCCAAGCTATTTTTACCAGTAGAAATTGATAAAATGATCAGTATAATTCATTTTTTATAAGTTAAGTGACCTTTTTGTCACAAAAAAAAGTTTAGTGATCAATTCATACCATTTTAAATAATTTAGTCATCGTTTTGGCCATTTGCTCTAAGTTTTTCTGAGGTTTTGTACAAACTACAAAGCTTTACAATTCTTGTCGTATTGAACCTTAAATCATCTATCCAAGAGTTGTTTAAATTAAAATGGACATGTCCGATGTTTTGCATGGATTTAGGGTGACATATCAGTGAGCTTTTGTTGTCGCTACTATAATAATTAATATTGGCTCTTTTTTTCCCCTTCTTCAGATGGTGAAGAAGCTGAAGTCATGTCCATTTATTGGCTCTAGGATCAATTTAATATATCTCTAATCTTTTCTGGGTTTACAAAAAAGGGACATTCAACATTTACTAGCAATGGCGGAATCACGTGTACTTGAGGGGTAATTGCCTCCTCCCAAATTAAATTTTGGATAACTGCATGATAGATTTAAAAGTTTGGAATATCAAAGAATGAAAAGAAAAGGAGGAGAAGAGATGACAGCGATTTGGAGAGAAAGAGAAAGAAGGAATGAGAGATTATAAATCTGTTGAAAAGCAACCTATTTATAAAGTTCACACATTTACTGCATTTCCTACTAAGAATCATGTTATTCTTCTTTCCTATACGTAAGAATTCCAAGTATTTACTAGTAAAAAGGTTATGGGATGTATTCTAAATTAAATATAGATGTCAATCTATTAGGGAAAAAAGTTTTAACCTTTTTTAGCTTGAAAATGAGCAGGGTAATTAACTCTATTAATGGTCTACAAGTTGAGAATTGCCCTCCTATTTATAGGCCCTAGTTCCGCTGCTATTTAGTAGAGAGTCGAGAATATTTTAGACGTTAGTAGTATACCATTATTCATTATCTTAGTTGAACAAGAATGCACTTTGGGAGGGATAAAAATTTGGAAAAGGGGAATAAATTAGTCAAACAAAAAAAAAATAGAAAAACCCATCAAAGAAATAATTACTCATTCATTTGATGGTAGGACTTGCTAATTGGCCTTGTTTGGATTGCCGTTTTCCGCCGAAAAATTACGTCGTTTTCCGTGATCATATTTCCCTATTACCTTTTTCCCTCACATACATCAAATCGCTACAGTAATTTTTCCATAAAAAATGACGGAAAATGTAATCCAATAAAAGGAAATTCGATGATGGAATCGAAATATATATCTGGGAAAATGACCAATTTTCATCCTTAAACCTTTTTTTTTGGTTGGTGTCAGTTTAATCCCTAACTTTTACTTTTAATGAATTTGATACTTGAACTTATTTTGCAGTTTTAATTAAAGACCTTTGCGGTAGCACCACTATTTAAAATTAATCTATTTCCTAATTGAATAACTAAATAGGCGAGTTATGGAAATGTCACTCATGGAACTGTAATAAAACAAGTAAATCTTGTAAAAAATTGCAATATTAAACTTTTAAAGTGTGTAAAATGTCACCAGATAAAACTTTTTAAAGTTTAGTCTTGTGATTTTTTACATGATTTATTTGATTTATTACAACCCCGTGAGCGATGTTCCTAAAATATGCCTGTTTAGTTGGTCAATTAGGAGTTATATCACTTTTAGATGGTGGTGTTGCTACAGAGATTCCTAATTAGAACTGCAAAATAAGTTCACATATTAAATTGGTTATGAATAAAAGTTAGGGACTAAATTGATACAAGTGACAAAGTTTAGATATGAAATTGGCAATTTTTTGAAGGAGATAAACATCATACACATATATACATTGGAGTTCATTTAAAAGTTTTTAAAATTTTGAAGGGGACGAAAACATTTTGCTTATAAAGGATACTACTAAGAAATTTCAAATGATTAAGAGAGCAAATCATAAATCTGTAGAACTTGAAAGGCAATGGCTCCTCCTCGCGCCTCCTAAGTCCGTCCTTGATACTTGCCATTGCAATACGAAGACGAAGGACAAGCCATTTTCCAAATTCATTAGCACTCCAAGCATGTTGTTACAAGTAACAAGACGATAAATCGCACCAAAAAATAAATTTAAAAAAAGTAAGAATGTAAAATCCAAAAGTGGTTCAATAAAATTCTAAATCCGGCAAAGAGAAGCCCTAATGGTAAAATAAGATAGGAGAGAATTATAGTTTTGACCTCCATTTTTTTTTTGTATGTGTGCTAAATTAATTTCTATTATTTCATCTAAAGTAAATTTTGGTCCCTAAAATTTTTTATTCTAGACATATTTGGAACAATTAACTAAATGGGCAATAAGAATTTTAATTAATAGAAATTTTATTACCTATATAGTACAATTTCATTCTAATTTGCATTTCATTTCATCCTAAAACCTATTTAAAAATTAAGGGAGTATCAATGATTCAAAATTAAAATATTGAAAACCAAAAGAGCAAATTCAAAATTGTTGATTAATAGTAATTATTTGACATTATTGATCCTCATTCATTCTTGAATTTTCTTTAGTTGTTCTAAATCTACATAAAATTATAGTATACTTTAGGGATCATATTTGATTTGCTTTAGAGCAAATATTAAAAACCAATTTAGCATACATGTCAAATATTGGAGATCAAAATTGCAATTCTTCCGAAAGGATAGCAGCCACCTTACGTGTCAACAACGCAGAGCCTCATTATCTTAAGCACAAAACGAGAGGTCCGAAGCCTCCCCCACCCAAATCCAGAACCTCAGTCTCTCACTCTCCAACCAAACCGATCATCATCGACCCATCAGTGCCGTTGAAATCGTTCATGTCCCACCACACCATACCCAGCTTTCTCTCCACCGTTCCCTCCCTCTTGACAACTCCCAAATCCTTGTATCTTGATAATTGTCAATGGTGGTCCGAGACACACCTGATCAGCCCAATATCTCTAATCTTCAGACAAAGAGAACCAGGAACGTTTCAATTACTTTAAAAAGAAACAAATCATCCAGCAAGTCCCAGCGCTCCAATACTACCAAACAAGCTGGAATAGAAACCTTATGGCAAAACCAGTGCAAATTGAGGTGTGGAATCCGAATGGGAAATATAGAGTTGTCAGCACAAAGCCTATGCCTGGAACTCGTTGGATCAATCTGTTGATCCAGCAGGACTGTCGCGTAGAAGTAATCATCCAACTTCCAACTCTATTCACTAAGACTGTCATTCTTCAATATTGGAACTTTGTTTTCACTCTCTTTGGATTGATATCATGCATTAACTTCCGTTCAATTTTCATGAACAGATATGCACACAGAACAAAACCATTTTGTCTGTTGAAGATATCATTGCTCTGATTGGTGATAAGTGCGATGGAGTCATTGGACAGGTAGATGCAGAGATTGCACTCGCACCTCTGAAATTCTTGATATATTTATTCTCTGGGCTTTTCTTCACAGGTTTGATGCCTGTGTTTGTTATGTAATTCTAGTTGACTGAGGATTGGGGGGATGCACTGTTCTCTGCGTTGAGCAAAGCTGGAGGTAAAGCTTTCAGCAACATGGCCGTGGGATATAACAATGTGGATGTTAATGCAGCCAACAGATACGGGGTTGCCGTAGGAAATACTCCTGTAAGTCATGTTTCTCATAGGCTTTTTTTTTTTTTTTCCCAACAATCTGGTGCTTCAGTTCAACCCACATAGGATTTAGGCATTACAATCACATGAGTGTTTGCTGACTAACTTTGTGTACTTAAGTTGCGTCAGTAGATTGTAGCAGCAAAATTTTTGTTGTTTGTGCTCTGAATGATGTTTGATGCACAAGTACTTGAGCTGGTTTTAATTGGGTCGAATACAATGAAATTAATTGCAGGGTGTGCTCACAGAGACTACAGCAGAGCTAGCAGCTACACTTTCTGTCGCGGCAGCTAGAAGGATTGTGGAAGCAGATGAGTTCATGAGAGGTGGCTTATACGAAGGATGGCTTCCTCATCTGTAACGGCGACCACTTCATTTTTAGTGGAATTCAGCTTATTACACTTTTAAATTTGCTTCTTGATCAGTACTGTTTTATGATTCAGTTGAGATTCTCTTTTAGGTTTGTGGGCAACTTGCTCAAAGGACAAACTGTTGGAGTGATTGGAGCTGGTCGTATTGGTTCTGCTTATGCCAGAATGATGGTAATGCCTTAGCATCTCTATTCACTTGATGCTAAAGATGAGCAGCAACTTTCTAAAATGTGGCGACACTTACCAAACATAGTCCAAACCTTTATCATTGCACTTTAAAAGCCTAACCTTGTCGATATGTTAGGAAACAATGGCGTACTAGGTCAGCCAAGGCTTGCCTGAAGAAGCTCCTCGAAAGCTTGAAGAATGAAGATTCTAGTTAATATCCTAGTTTCTTTGGCCAAGGCTAATTATGCGTCTGTGGTCGTTTACATCAAAATAATCTGTCGTTAGCTTTGATGAATTACTTTATATGTGCGTGCATTGATTGAGGAAATATATGGATTCCCCGAAATTTTGCTGTGTTGATTGAACTGAACTCTAAATTGAATCAAACAGGTTGAAGGCTTCAAAATGAACTTAATCTACTACGATTTGTACCAAGCCACCCGTCTAGAAAAGTTCGTCACAGGCATGTATTTCCCTTTCCCTGCCTATTGTTCTCACTTTCCCAGCATAAAATGAGTAATGACAAACGTCCATTTTGCAGCTTATGGCCAGTTCCTGAAAGCCAATGGTGAACAACCCGTGACGTGGAAAAGAGCTTCATCCATGGATGAAGTGCTTCGAGAAGCTGATGTGGTAACCATCAAACTCACTATTTTAGTCCAGAAATATAAAAGTCATTTTTGTCCTGTTTCTCTCAGCGCATTTTCACCATTGGTTAATAGATAAGTCTTCATCCTGTCCTCGACAAAACAACGTATCATCTTGTGAATAAAGAAAGCCTTGCAGTAATGAAAAAGGTAATGCATGTCTTTAAACTTCCTTCCTCGATGAGCTAGTTGGTGGGATTAGAATGACTTGCTTCATCATTCCTTGCTGTGTAACTTGATAATTGATTCGCAGGAGGCAATCCTTGTGAACTGCAGCAGGGGTCCGGTCATTGATGAGGTAGCTCTTGTGGAGCATCTGAAAGCAAACCCCATGTTTCGAGTCGGTCTTGATGTATTTGAGGTACTTAAACTTAGGATTAATCTTTCCTGCACTGATAGTGTACGCTATCAACGTTGGATGAATGACAACCATGCAAAATTTGAATTTGAAAATCAACTTTTGTATACATGTCATAAATCAAACGGTGATAGTGTTCAAATTCAAATTTTGCATGATTGTCATTCATCCAACGGTGATAGTGTATACACTGTCAGTGTATATAAGATTTACTCTTAAACTCAAGAATACTTGTAAGTTCTTTGGAGACTTACAACCACAAATGAGGAAATAATGTGCCTGCCATTTTTGGTGTACTCCGGACTAGGATGAGCCTTATATGAAACCTGGGCTTGCAGACATGAAAAATGCTATCGTGGTGCCTCACATAGCATCCGCTTCCAAGGTGACTGAAAGCTATTTCCATCATCTATTTCCAGTTTTGCGTTTACCTTGTTAGTGGGGACTAGAAAATTGCTTGTTCCTTAAGTACTTACAAACCCACACGGTTTATGCAGTGGACTCGTGAAGGAATGGCAACACTAGCTGCCCTGAATGTCTTGGTATACCATCTTTACAAGAAAAAGTTTAGGAGAATTTTCTCATTGCATCTGGGAATTCGTTTCTTTCGTCCATCCGTGTCAGGCCAAACCATAGTGATTATTGACTTTATCTATCCAAATGTACAGGGAAAGATCAAAGGCTACCCAATCTGGTCTAACCCAAACAGCGTGGAAGCATTCCTAGATGAGAACTCTCCCCCTCCTGCTGCATGCCCAAGCATTGTCAACGCAAAAGCTATAGGCAAGTCCTTTACTAATGTTCTTGTCTCAACCAATATCCTTAGTTCTTGAAGAACACCTTCCATGACCAAAAACCATAATTGCAGGTTTACCAGTTTCAAAGCTGTAATTACGGTACACTACACTACAAGAATGGGCATCTTGAGGCAGCATATGAAACTAGAAGGAATCCTGAGAATTACGGGCTATTCACTGATGAGGAGAGTTGATATTAATATGTAATTTTCCTTGATGAATTGTTGACAGCATTGTAAATTGGTTATATGTATAATAATTGTCTTTACTTGCGTATGGTTTTATCAGTCTTACGGTGCGTTTAATAAAACTGAAATCTGAAGTTTGAATCCATTAAGTTATTGAATTGTTAAGTAGTAAATCTAATACATTTAAGTGCATATCACATTCAGTGATAAGTGAATAGTTTATCACTTAATTTTAGGAGCAAGTTTTGTTTATGAAATTCAGTGTCACTTAATTAATTCAGATGTTCAATTTTTGGTTATCAAACGATCTGTATATATAAGATATGAATCCACGTAATCTGAATTTGTTGTTTAGATGTCAAAATCACACTGATACAAATCCTTTCTATCACAAAGCATCTATCTGAACTTAACCCCTGATTAATTAGAAAGTTGTCCTTCTGAAAGCTTCTTCAATATTCAAGAAATCATATCATAGGATATAATTTTCAGAAAAAGTCATTCTTCACATCAATCTTAATTAGAGCTGCAAACGAAATCTAGCCGAATCGAGATTTTGCCTAATCGCGTCGAGTCTTGGCTTAATTTTACCATTCTTGAATTCTTTTGAGTACTGAAAGCATGCCTTGATTTCCAGCTATTTGGATGGCCAACTGTCAACTGAAAATAAAAAAAATCATTAACATTCCAACTATAATTCAAAATTCTATCCGCAGATCATCCAGTTCCTTTTTTTTTTCACCCTTTTTTGCTTGGTAAAGAACGACTTTCCATTGAGATGTCCCCATAATAGAGTAAGCTTGTCCAAATGATGAAGGGAAACGTAGCAAAAGAATGAATTACAGGGAGCAATAAAATAATGTGGTAACTCCTCCTCCACACTCAGCAGTAAAATCAAGTCGGTGCAGTTAAAAAATTTGTGTACCACAGTAAATGTACAGTTATTCACCGCTAAGCACAGCCCTATATAAATAACCCAAATGGCTGTTATTTTATCTCTGTTTTGCTACATCGTCTTCCATCCCTATACGCCCTTCTCTCTCTCTCTCTCCCCGTAGGGTTAGGGTTTCTTCTTCGTTCTTCGATCTTTCCGTACGATAATCATCTCTGCTTAGCCACCATGTCTTCGCCGAAGATAATCGTGTTGAAGAGTTCTGACGGCGAAACTTTCGAGGTGGAGGAATTGGTCGCTCTGGAATCGCAGACCATCAAGCA
Organism: Coffea eugenioides; assembly: GCF_003713205.1. NCBI lineage: Eukaryota > Viridiplantae > Streptophyta > Magnoliopsida > Gentianales > Rubiaceae > Coffea > Coffea eugenioides. The sequence goes on from NC_040043.1 coordinate 40,626,616, forward strand.
CATGATCGAGGACAACTGCGCCGATACTTGCATCCCTCTGCCCAACGTCACCAGCAAGATCTTGGCTAAGGTCATCGAGTACTGTAAGAAACATGTCGAGGCCCCGAAGTCCTCCGACGGCGACAAGTCCTCCGATGAGGATCTCAAGTCCTTCGATGCTGACTTCGTCAAAGTCGACCAGGGCACTCTTTTCGACCTCATCCTGGTCTGATAGTCCTTAATCTCCTTTTCTATTACATTTCTGCCTTTTGTGTCCTTGCCTCTGTTGGATTTTTAGGTTTTGACCGTGTTTTTGTGGTGTACTCGCCTGATCTCTTTGCTTCTGTTTTTTTATTTTGTTGCAAATCACTACTGATGGAGAATTAATGTGTGGTTTTGTTGATTGCTGATGTGTTACTGTGATTTTTCCTCAGTACTTTGGGTCTAGGGTTTGCATCTCTCGGCTTTAGGTGAACTGTGGTTAGTGTTTATTATATCTAACACTGGACCAGAATTATGCAATTTTTACAATTTTTTCTTTTCATTTCCTCATGTCCTGTCTATTCCCCTTTGTGGAAAAGTATTTAGCCCCCCTCCCCCTTTCTGGAAAAGTATTTAGCTCCTCGCCCTCCTTTCTGGAAAAGTATTTAGTCCTATTTCGGCCATCTTGTTGATCATCTTTCTTTGGCTGACCAAGTATTGTTGTTTTGGGTATGCATATGCTATTCAAGGTGTGGCTCCTTGGTTTAAGAGCAGGATTGTGGGTGATTAGGTGCTTCTATGTCGACTTTCGTTCTGCTGTTTCTGTCGATTGTTTAGTCATAAGTTATCAGCTGTTTACTCAGACTACTATGATGTTTTTGGATTTATCTGTGTTTGGTTGTGGTTCAATCTTTTGAACATCTAGAATGTAGCAGGCTAGCAGCAGGGGTATTAGCTTTATTTTGCACGGTTTATCGGGTGAATGTGGTTTGAAGACTCTGACCGGTTATGGAGTAAAGAAAGGCCTTTAGGAGTTCAGTTGGGATGGTTTGTGGTTTTAGACCGTTTGTATATTCATGTGCTGGGATGTCTTTATACATTAATTTAATTTATACGTTTGGGATGGACGTAGGATCATTTGATTGTCTGCTTGTTACCAAAATTTCTCGTTTGACTTTTACTTCCCCCCCACCCCCCCAACAATTTTTTCCCCTTTTCAGGCTGCCAACTATCTCAACATCAAGAGCCTGCTCGACCTCACTTGCCAAACTGTGGCAGACATGATCAAGGGCAAGACGCCAGAGGAGATCCGCAAGACTTTCAACATCAAGAATGATTTCACTCCTGAGGAAGAAGAGGAGGTTCGCAGGGAGAATGCTTGGGCATTTGAGTGAAGTGGAAGTTTGAAATGTCAATATTATGGGTCTTTTGTTTTGAATGCTGTTATGGATTTCTTGACACTAGTAGTAAATATTTTGTCATCCTTTTACTTTAATGATGGTTGGCATCATAGTGCAATGAACTACGTGACTTCAAACCATCACTTGTTATTTATGAATGTGTTGCTGTTTTATGTTTGAAAGTCCAGTCCTTGAGGTTCTTGTAAGTGTTCTGTGGTGGTGGATTATAGCAGAGTGTGTGCCTAACGTTTCACGATGCTGCCTGAAAGGGGGGGGGTGTTATGGGTTGTAAAGATTTGTGGATAATTTCTGAAAGATGACTAATAATCATGCTTAGGAGTTGGAATTGTGTGTTTTGTGGGCTACAAGATGCGGGACAGTTGTTTATTCTAAATGTTTGTTGAAGGTTAAGACTTTTTTGTTGCCGGATCAAAATGTTTGTGATGCTAAATGTTTGTTGAAGGTTAGATGATATATATTGCTTTGAAATGTAGCTATCTACATTAGGGATCTATATCAAACAGCTTAAACATTTTCTTTTTCTTTGGGATTCTGGTTGGCGATAGAATTTTCTAAAGGGTGACTTTGCATGTCCGTCTGAGACATCAGTTAATCTTTCAGATATGTGGACTGCTGATAAGCAGGTACCGAACTTGGAACAGATTTAACTTTGATACGGTGTATTGCTCGCAGCGATCGTGATGACAGGGAAGTGGCGCTCCACTTAAGCTTTCTTAAGGAAGTGGAGCTTCTCTGGCAAGTTTTGGCAGCATAGCAGATACAATGGGCAGTAATCTCATTTTGATTAGCTCTGTAGTTTGGCATCTTGTTATGAGCTCTGCAGCTCATCATCTTGTGATAAGCTATGCAGTTCATCATCTTTTGATGAACTTGTCTCACGTTTCAATGAGCGTTTTCTAAATGATAAAAAGGGGCTACCAAAGAGTATAGTGAATTTGTTACGAGTCGCCTTCAAGTGTTAAGGGTTCGAACTGCGACTGTTTGGTACTTCTGAGCTACTGGATGATGTCCTATCCTTCTCCATGGTGTTTGTCTATAGAATCAACGTGAGAAGGTAAGACAGTTGCCCTAAATTCATTGTACAAGTACTTTTGAAGTTGTACCTTGGCATGGGGTAAATTATAATATGATCCTCAAAGATTTGAACTAGGCACTGAAGCCCAAGAAATTGAAGGAAAACTAAGCCGTAACATTTTTTTAATTGTGAAATTACAGCTTATTGGCATGTTCGTCTGCTTAAAATTTTTAGTATGGTAAACAATCAAAGCATACAGAAAAGATCGCAAGTGTGTGTGTGGAATCGGAAATCTTTTGGTTTTAAGGTAATTTAATAAGATAGTTTAAGCAAACATTCAAGTAGGGTGAACACGGTTCAGGTTTGAATTGAAATTAAATGGACGATTTCTTAAATCGAAATCGAATTATGGAAACTGGAATTAAGAGCCGTGTAATTAAAAGCTTCAAGTTTGCTAAAAGCTTGAATCGAATTGATAGGTTTAGGGAGAATCGTCTAAAACAGTACTTGCAACTTAAATATATTTGCAAGTTTAGAGTTCAAATATCAATGGCCAGTTATAACACTAGTAGCTCTAATTGTAGTTTAACAATCCACTGTTCCTTCTCATTAGTAAGTTTAGATCCCATAACTAATATAAATCCAAGACTAATTCCATCTAATCAATAATGAGGTATTTTTTTCATAAAGTTTGTATCCTTTTTTCTTTTTCTTTGGAAGTGATGATACAATAAAATTCTTATTTATTTTCTATATTTATTGTCATATTTTCTTAAAATCACTTATATAATAATGTTTCAACATAACTAAGAATTGAGATCATAACCAGAAAAATTTGAAATCGTAATTGAAATCGAAAATAAAGGTTTAAGAACTATAATCATAATTCCGAGGGCCAATTTAGATTCTACCTTTCAAAAGAATTAAAGCCATCAGATTTCAATTTGGAATAATCGATTTTTAAATCGAAACCGACGATTTTGGAACCATGACATGTCCGCATACACGGTTTTTGATGGGGTGTGAATTGTTGCATTGGTTATTTGTATCCCTAAGGGCTAAGGCCCGTTTATTTTAATAATTAAATTCAACAAGAGTTTAAAGCTCGTAGGAATTGCAAACAGAAAGGATAAAAATGTCAACGATAAGCAGGTGCTAAGCACAACATATTTGCAGCTGACCATCCAAGATTTTCTTCATCAACCAAAGGAATTGAGCGGACAGAAGCTATGGCAGAAACGAAGAAAAGTCAATATAACGAATTACTAACACGCATTTAAGAAAGGCGGCACTAATTGAGATAGGGCAGATGGATGTGGTCCATCAATAGCACATCTTGATTGACCACGTCTTGAAGTTGCTCCAAACTCGGACGGCAAATTTGTTGTTGGTTGACCTCTGAAAGGCAGTTTAGAGTTTAGACCACAGCAGTGCCGACCCATGGTTTATGCAGAAGGCTGAAGTGCAATTGAGACGAAGCAGTTGCCGCAGAAAGCTTTGCAACCGCATCATCCTTCCCTTTCTACCCCGAAAGGCATCTTTTTTTTTTTCAATTGTCATCCCTACTCTACTCCTACACTATCTACGGGGAAGGCTTAACTGAGCCTATGAGAACCGATGGGTACAGAACCACCACCGGACCAGACAAATGCACTACGCACCTGTCTGAATTTGAAGCAGAACCACAAGAGTAGTATTTTGGTGGCCACCACCAGCCTAAGAGCAGGTGGTTTACCCCAAAGGCATCTTACATGGTCCTTTTTATTTCATTGGATTAAAACCTCTTAATTGACCACGTAGAATTGTTGCATAGCTCAAAGGGCCCTATACGAAAAGTTTTGGTACCAGTCCTTGGTCATTTTAGAACGTAGGTTTTTAGTTCCGTACACTGATTGTATGACTTTTACTGTAATCGTAACTTTCGACAGAGACAGCTCGGTGCACCTAAATATTTTGTCCAAGTCCACAGAAGGGCTTGCAGTGGCGTGCAAAAGATGCAGTACGTATTTATGTATTGCTGCTTTCAATATGTTTTGACATGACAAACCTGCAGAATCCAACGCCTCTAAGCAAGACTGAGGCAGGTTAAAAAGATGCTGATTTGATTCTGATTCAACGATCCAACGATCGGTTTTTTTTCTTCTTCTTAATTTGCACGTGACGATACTCTCCACCGACAATTTTTTTAATCTGATCAATTTTAGCCGTTGATTCGACGCAAATCAATGGCTCAATACAAACTATGTAAAGTCCAGCGATACAAATGAAGAAATTTTTTGCTATAACTAGGTCATCAAATTCATCCATTTCATTTGCACCAACCCCATTTCTCTCTGTTGTCCATCCCCATTTGTGGATTGTTCATCTCCATATACCCAGACTTGTCTCAAATTTTTCTTCCCATTTGTATGTAGATTGTGTTCAACAACCACTACAACAACTCCACCAATTTCCCCTATTCCTCTCGGTCACCCTCTCTCTCATTTGTCACAAGACACACAACACACTTAACACAACTCCACACACAACTCTCCTCTCTCTCAAAAAGAAAAAAAGGGTAGAAGAAAGCAGAGGAGAAGTGTTTTATTTCAGGAGCTCTTTTTCCTCCAAAACTTGGTCCGCACGATTGGAAGGCCCTCACTGTATCATTGAGGTTTTTGTTTTTCTCTTATGTTCCCATTTATATTAAATCATGTTTCATTGTTCAGTTTCCATTTCTTTTATTTGAGAGAATGTGATGGTTGGAATTGGAATTTATGTTTCTTCTTTGAGGACATAATCAACTGGCTTTTGATTTCATTCATATGCTTATATGGCTTTGTCCGTTTCCTCTTCTTTTGTTTTTCTTTTCCTTTTTCCTGTTTTTTTCAGCCAAGAATATTTTCTGTTTCTTTTTAGTATTCATGTTGTGCATGGGTTTTAGCTGAATAGCTTTAGGCTTTTAGGGATTAATTCTGATGGTTCAAAATCCATCATATCTAGCGCATGTTTAAAAAAAATGGCTAAATGAAAAATCGAATAAATTTCATATATATATATATTTTTTTTGGTTAAAAATAGATGGTATTAACTAGTTTATAGCCTGAAAATAGTTTGATATTCAAATTTTTGAAATTTTTGAGTCCAAATATCATAAAATGGGTTTCTTAAGTTGTGGGCTGTTTTGGCTTTAATATTTTATTTTATTTGTTATTTTTTGGTAAACTAATATCACAGTAGCATTGTAGAATGGGCGAGGCTTATTTTGCTATATTTTGGTGATGGTTTGGTTGAGTTTTAAAAATAATGGCTCAACTGTAAATTGCTTGTTTGGGCATTTTTAGTTCATTTTTTACAAAAAAAAAAAGGCCAAAAATGGATTCTATGTAAAAAAAATCGAGTGAGGAGATATATTTTGGCAAATTTGGGGATCAAAGAAGTTGTTGGTGACCAGCAACCAGCGACGGTGCCACCATCGGTGTTGCCATGGTCTCCAGCGAGAAGTTGCAGCTGTGACCGGTAAGGAAGAAGAAGAGAGGGGAAGAAGAAGAAAAAAAATGAAAGAAAAGAAAGAAAAAGGAGGAAAAAAAAAAACGGGTTTGTTTCTTTTAAAACATTGGGCCGGTGTTTGTTTTTTGCTTAGGTTTGTGTTTTCTTTTTGGGTTATTATCAGTTTATCCCCTAACGTTATCTTTTAGTCACTTCACCCCCATAAGTAATTCAACTCAATATGTTAAAAAATTTTGGACAAAAATACCCTTTTATTCTATAGCATTACTGTATTGTTATTATTACTTTATTCCTTTAAATTATAGTGATATAATCGCTTTAATTTCTAACATTATTTTCTAGCATGGTCAAAAAATTTTAAATATATTTACCCTTTTATATATATAATTAAAAATTTAAAATTTAAAATGATTATTGTTCTTTTTTTCACTTTAAGAGATCCAAAAATATAAAAATAAAAGGGTTATCTCAAATTTCTTTTTTCACACTTATTAATATTAGGAAAAGAAAAAGTGATAGGAAAAAAGGAGACAAAATTAAATTTTGTAAAAAAATAATAATAATAAAGAAAAGTCTAACATTATCGTATTAATTTAATGTTGTTATAATTAGGATTGAAACCTGGTGGTAAATAGTAAAGTAAAATAATTTTAAAATAATAAAAGTATTTAATTCTTTCTTATTTGTATTTTTTAAAAAAAGAATTGAGTTCTCTCTCTATCTCTCCCCCCTCTCCCTCCCCTTCCCAGTCTTTTTATTTTTTTTAAATATTAATAAGATTGCCAAGAGGAAAGAGATTAATGTTTTGACTTTTTTTCTTGATACTAAAGAGGAGAAGAACCATTCTAATTTTTTTATTATTTTTATTATATAAAGAGGAGGGTACTTTCTTCTAAAGTTTTTTAACTTGCTAAATTGGTTTAATGGTGAGATAAATTGTCTAAAAAATAACTCTATAAGGTAAATTGATAATGAGATTATAGTTTATAGGGGTAAAGTGATAATAACTTTAAGGGCTAAATTTGTCTTTTTACTTTAATTAACAAATTCCGTTAAGTTTGATCGTTAGTTTTGGGGGTAAAATGACTAAAAGATAACGTTAAGGGGGAAATTGATAGTTGCATCGAACGTTAAGGGGGTAAAGTAATAATAACCCTTTCTTTTTGTTGACTTTGGTCCTAGATTTTGGAGTTTAGGCCCAATGTCTTTGTTTAGTTAATTGAGCTTATTGGTTATTTTTACAAGACAATATGCAGGAGTGTTTGGAAAGAGATGATTTGAGATAAAATAATTTACTTTACAAATTCTAATCACCTTTTTATCTTTCCAATCACCTTTTTATCTCACATACATCACATCACAAAAAGTGCTACAGTAATTATCTCAAATAAATCATTCAAATAAACTCCTATCCAAACAAACTCGTTTTCTTTTGGGTCAAAGTAGTGTGGTCCAAATACTAAAAAGTGACACAAATTATTTTGTTTGTATTTTTCTCAAATCAAAAACCATATTTTGCAATTTAACATTAATCTTTTGAGTAATTTTATTATGACACAAAAATTTTGAATTTCTTTCATTTAGACCCTTAATTTAATTGCATTTTGGCCTCTAAACTTTATTTTTATTTAATTTTGACCACTAATCTTTTACAAAATTATATTTTTAACCTCAAAAACTTTCTAATTTTTACAATTTAATCCCTAGTGACTTTTTGATTTCACTACTATGATTGTTTCTTTTTTTTAATTGCCAATGATGTTACTTTTGAGTGCATTTAATTTGTAATTTTTAGATGTTTTTAGTATATTTTTATGTTCTCTTTTTTAAAAATATTTCTAATTAAATTAGTGTCGTGATCCTTTTATTGATTTTTAGTATAAATAAAGTAATCTTCCCTCATTATAGTCCAATTCTTCAAAAGAGAGGTACCCCTATTATCCTTTAAATTTTGATTATGTGCTCTTATGTGTTTCTACGTGCTCCTATGTGTTTATATATCTTATATGTTTTCTTTTATTTATTTACTTTAAGTTGATATTCATTTTCATGTCTATTTAACAACTATTTGGAGGGTATTTGAATATCCGAGATGTAATTGATAGGTTATATTTTTCTTTTTGCACAAGTAATTAGATAGATAGTTATAATAAATAGGCTTGATAGGTTTTATTCTCTTGTATTTTTCCATTTTAAAGTATAGTAAGGTCCCTATTTGTAATAAATAAGCTAGATAAGTTTATTTTCTCGTGTTCCCCGTTTAGATTGCATTTAGGTCCCTTGATGTAATAGATAAATTTTTGTATTTATGTGACTTATGTGCTTATGTGTTTTATTCATTTTCCTTAAGATTTTGCAACTAGATTATTATATTTATGTGTTATATGCTCTATGTGTTTCTATGTGTTATTTGCTTTAATTTACGCTTTATATGTTTTGCTACAAATGATGAATGCATGATATCACTATACTAGTCCAATGTTAGTTACGACTATTTCTCACTTCTTCGTTAGTCTAATGCTAATGAGAATTTATAAAAATAAGTTAATCCAATGCTAGACTTGTAGGTCCCATCCAAGCGTTGGATTTATCATTTGTATGTTATTCATTGCATTTTCAATCATTTTTTCTATTTTAGCAATTTTTCTCATTTGTATGTTATTTTCTCTTACATTATTCCCTTATCCTCATATGCATCAGTCATATCATTTAGACTTATTTTTCATTTAAAAAATTAGAAAATTAATTAATTAATTTGCTTGTTTAGATTAGAAGAGTTACTATTCGAATATGAAAAATGGGAGAGTATGACTTTTGTAACCTTAGCACACTATTACTTTATAAGAAGGAAAATTGTGTCACAAGTTTCCATTTTTCGTACCCATTATGTTGCATCCCCTTTTCTTTGAGTACTTATACCTATACATATAAAGTTTAATATTTTTCTTTGAATCTCATCTTTACATACTCGTGACTCTTTCAAGAGACTATTTTGAATTTCGCAATTAATGCGATTGATACCAATTAGATCTTGAATGGATATTTTGTCCCTCTTGATATCTCCATTGAGTTTAGATTTGCATTCATATGGAAAACATCCAAATAGGATAAGTTTAAGGGTTAGATTACAAAAATTTTGACTAAATCTCACAACTAATTTATGTTAGATCGAAAGGGTGCCTTAGATTTGAATTGATTGAACCTTTGTCTTCCCTTTCTTCAACTGTGACTCTCGAACTCATTTTCTTTCATTTTCAACGATCTAAAAGTGTCAAAAAGGGTTTCATTTTATTTTATTTTTATTTTTTTAATTTACTTTTTTTAAAAATATTTTTGAGTGACTTGGTACACTTAAAATTGACACCAAGTGGCGACTCCTTTTTTTAAACTCTTTTTAGACTAAATTTTAGGTCCAAATTGTCGCATTTGTAGACTCATTTAGGTCCCTTTTTTTGCTTATTTGATAAAATGAAAAACACATTTTTTTCATTAGATATTTTATCTCAAAAATTGGGCGCGATAGGTTTTATCCCTCGTGTCTTCCTAAAGTACATTGATGAAAGCAGTGGATTCTAAAAGCAGTGTCCATCAGTATCTTCCCTCTCAGCATAAATAGAGGTCATCTGAAGCCAGAAGTCGAACCTCCGTCAAATTTGTCAACTAAACAGGTACGGGTCAAGACCTTGATGGTAAAGCATTTGATGTTGTGCATTTAATTATAAAACAATGTTGACAGTGAAGTTTATTAATTAATAGTATTTAGTAATTATTTTATGCATACTATTAATTAGTATTAATTAATAGTTATCTATAGTAATAGTAAAGTAAATAATAATAATAAATGGTAAATTGTAATAGTAAATTGCAATAGAAAATAATAAATAGTAATAGTAACAGTAATAGCAATAGCAATAGTAAATAGTAAATAGCAATGGCGAATTTCTTGAAATTTTGTACTAAATTTAGGGTCGCTGCATTAAATATTCATTTAATTTTCAAAATTTTTCGCCGCTACTGCTAGAACTAAAAAAAGGAAATGTGTAAAAAAAAAGGATTTGCTACCTGTCATATAGCATGTGATTAAGCAATATTAAGAAAAAATTCTAATCGCTGCATCCCTTTTGGAAGCAGCGACCCTTTTTAAAAAAATTAAAATCAAAATTTTTAATTTTTGTTATCAGTAATCCTTAAACCCTAATCCTAAATCCTAAACTCTAAACCATAATTTATCAAGGATTAGATTGTGACTTAAAACAAAAGTTACCTTTAAAATATGCTATTGTTTCCATCATAATTGGGGATTGATAATCGATGAATGGCTAGAAGTGAGATTTATGTTCCATTTTAAAATGTAAAAATTAATTTAAATTAAAATATGTCGAAATCATATCTTATTTTGAATTTTGTTTTGATTTTATGAATAATATAAAGTACAATAAATGATGTAGCATCTAATGATAAATATCTAATATAACTAAATAAAAAGTATTGTGATAGTTTAAAATGGCAGGTTTGATAAGGAAAAAATCTTGAAATTTGAATTTCACCAAACAACTCAATTTTTGCCCTTATCACGTAAAGTGGTAGAACAATTGTATTTCTAATGTATTCCCTCATATGGTAGATCTTGCTGCAACCGTAACCTTTTTTATCCTCTAAGTAGTACCTATACTTCCTTAGGTATTTATTCCTCATCATCATTCGAGGGGTCCATCATGGAAGTCTGATTGCATTTGGGATAAGAATGATCTATAGACGTAGTGAAAAGAGTGTCACAAGGAATGGTGTTTGTGTCCATTTGAAAAATTGGTGAAAAACCTATCGAAAACTCTTGGAAGTCATACATACGAGTAGGGGTGCATTTGATTTGAATTGAACTCGAGTAATGCACTATTCGAACTTGATTCGAGATAAAATAACTGAACTCGAGCTTGTCGAACTTTTGGAAGTCAAGCTTGAGCTCAATCTTAACTTTAGTTTACCTTACTCGAGTTCAAACTCGATCTCGAGTTTAATTAAATCTAATCGAGTCAAATCAAACTCAATCAAGCATATTTGAGTGTAATCGAGTTTAATCGAGCCTATTCAAGTTTAATCAAACTTACGTAATAAAAATTAATAATTTACATATAATTTTAAACAAAGTATTGACATTTCGTAATAATAAAAATAAAAAATAAAAATATATATGATAAAAAGTTTGATTAGGCTCGTCAAGTCTTCGAATACAAAATATTGGAACTTAAGCTCGACTTGAAAGTTCAAACGAATAGTTTGAATTTGATCAATACGAGCTCGAGTTGAACTGTTGATCGAGTAGTTCATGAGTTCGAATCTAGCTATTTAGTTTAGCATCACCCCTAGATACAAGCAAGATCCTCGTTGAACTCATTATTGGGCAGAAATAACATATATGACATAATAGAAGGCGATCCAGCACTTGCCATATAGTCGAATACGGGTATGAGGATAGATTTTACAAGGAAATGACCTACGAAGGTAGGAACACATGGAGGTGTGGAGAAAACTCTAAAATGGAGAAATTAAGTGACAACAGCAAGATCGTATCCGACATGTGCTGAAATTTGAATAACTTGTATAACATGCATTTCATCATCACGTAATGAGGTGCCCCTCCTACAATATCTACCTCAATGATTCCTATCACATACCTGTCTAGGTAGATGTTCGACATGACTCTCAAAAGGGGCAGTATGAGAGATAGATAGCCCGATATCTTGATGGTCAAAGGGTCTAACTGCCATCAATATTTTCTGATTTAAGTATTGTAATGTTCCAAAAGTCTCTTCTCATATTGATGCAAAATCAGAATACGTATACTGAGTAAGATTGGCCAGATCAAGAAACCTATTACAGATCAAGTCAATTTGGAATACAGTATCAACCTGTTAAAAGAAGAATTTATGTATTATAGTGATTTAGTTGGGATTTTTTTAAATATAACATATAGTTAGAAGGAATAAAAAAATATGTTATAATTTACCAAATAGTCAAAATGTCTCCCATCTCCTCGATAGTCATCACGTCGGGGGTGCTCAAAACAGGAGGTGTAAAGTAGTGAACTGTACGATTATAGTATCATATCATATATTCCTCCATGGATCAAAACAATGGTTTCGAACACATGCTCCAGTACAATGTTCCCAGTATTCAACCCAACAACTATGATACTAGATGCAATCTTTCTCGACATGGCCTGATCAATGTAGGGAATGTAATTTTTTGTTTGTGTCAATATCATCGGGTATGAGTTAACGCATTTTAAATTGTCATAGTACCTACTATGAAAAGTGAAATTCGACAACCTCTCAATATATCAACGGAACTACTGACCGCAAGATATGTCACTTGAAGGAGCAATAGATGAAAAGATGTGCAATAAGGTCATCAAGATATGGCTCCTAAATAAAATATGATAATAAGGAAGTGAAATTAGTAATGAAAGGAAAATAAAAAATGATTCTATAATAACAACATTCATCAATAGAATATCTCATCAATACCTATCCTGGTCAACTAATTACAAAATTAGGATACAACATGCGAGGACATTATTTCGTTGTACGACAGCCGATCCATTGACCGCCTCAAGGAAATTCATTTTCCTGTGCAGTTGGAACCAACATGGTGGGATGAATTGTGAGTATCTTTTCTTATGATCATAATTGTTATGAAAGAAAAAATTGTCCAAGGCATAAAATTTAGGCATTTAAGTGAATTTAAAACGCTCTAAAATCTAAAAACTATCCCATTCTCACCTGTAAAAGTATATATGAGTTTGCAGTGCAACTTGTGAATGCCAGCGATACTTGAGAGAGACGGAAGTATAAACACATAAGTGTGGCATAGCCCCAATTGTATTGGCTCATACCTTCTATATCTCAAAAGTAATCTAACCAATAGCAACTGACAATGTTGCCACATGTGTTAGCAAACAACTGTCCCCTAAATAAAATCAACATGTAGTATCAAAAATGCTAGCAAACTAATTCTTTTGGTGTAGCATGTGGATGAGACTTATACAAAAACTCTAATATGGATACAAGTTTCAATCTCTCACCCTTAAAGTGTTGGATCTTTGGCCCGAACTATAAAAGTTTTTGGATCAAATTCTTTTTTTGGGCCACAGATTGATTTTGATCGAGCAACATGATTGATAATTCATCAACACGACGGCTCAATAACACCTCCACATCTTGTAAAATGACAATGGCCTCACCCATCGGAAGTTGAAATATGTGGATATTTTGCCTCCATCGCTTAGTAAGTATGATAATCAAACCATGAACAAATTGAAAGTAACCTAGTAGTATGATCCCCAGAAGCTTACCTCACGAAGATGGTGCATTATATACGAGTTCAAATAATTGTGTACTAGATTTTAGAAAAATTCGTGTGATCTAATTCAAATCATTGTGTTTCACGATTGTGAGGCAGGTTATCACACGGATCTAGTACACAATGAAGTCATCAAGATTTGAATCCCACGTATCACATATACTATTGAGCACAAGTCATCATTGTGTACATGATCATTGTATTCAATAGAAGTCATTATTGTGTACACAAATCATTGACAGCCAGTCACACGAATCTAGTACAATGATCCCCAGAAAAATCATTATGTACATAATCATTGTGTTCAATAGAAGTCATCATTATGTACAAGAATTATTCTGAAATCTAGTATATAATTATTTGAACTCGCGTATAGCATATTATTTTTGTGAGACAGGTTTCTAGGGATCGTAAAAGTAAACTGCTTTTAGTTTGATCATGACTTAATCACCACGCTTACTGAGTGATGAAAGCAGGAGACCCACATATTTCATCTTCCTATGGATGAGTCAACCATCATTTGACAAGACGTGGAGGTGTTACGGAGCCTTCGTATTAACGGGTAACTAGTCACGCTACTGTAGACACCAAATTTTTAACTATTTTTATTTTTACTTTTAGTATTATCTCTTTTATTTATTAATCTCATAATTTTTGTTTTAAGGCACCTTTTAGCATTTTATAGCATTTTAGATAGTTATTATTTATTTTTATTTTATTTTGTTTTTATATGATCATTTAGTCGTTTAATTATATTTTAAGGTTTTTTAGTGTTAAGAGTTACTGGAAAATGGTCACAAAAATATGCCTTATCTCTGTTGGATTTTATTTTATGCAAGTTTATTGTTTATTTAATTTTAAAAAAAAGAGAGAAAACCAAGCTCATGCGCCCGGAGCTGCACAGGATCCTAGCCCATTTTCTCCGTATCACATTTCAACCACAAACATGCACACGAGTACAGGAAAATTTGCAGCGGCATAGATGATATCATCTTCATACGATTTTTTTTCTGGATTGGATGGCTGAGATATTTGGAGGAAAACAACCATTCATCCTTACCTTTAAGGTGAGGGTTTAGGGGTTGTAGGTTCCTATAAAAAGGAAAGAAACAGCAGAGAACAGGGGGGGGGTTCGGTGACGGCTAATAAAAGAAAAAACAGAGAGCAAGAGGTTGACGGCCAGAAAGAGACCAGAGAGAGGGGAGTGGGTTGAAGTCGAATAAAAAAGGAAGAATCTGGGGAGCAAGTGTATGGCGGCTAGGGTTAGAGAGTGGGGGAGCAGACGGCTAAGAAAAGGAAACAAGGACTGAAAAAGAGTGAAAGAGAGAGCGAGAGAGAGAGCGGAGTTTCTGTGTTAGATTGGAGGTGAAACTGAGAGAGCTTTCGTGAGAGGGCAAGAAAAACTGGTGGCGGGCAGAGGGCTCTTGGCTGGAAAGGACAAGAAAAAAACAATGGAGTAAAAACTAAGCAAGGCCGAAGGGAGGAGAGAAGGAAAATCTGGTCAGGTGTGGTTCCTCAAAGAGCAAAGAAGTCACTGGAACTGCTAATCCTCACGACCGTCACTGTCTTCACCATCACAGTAAGTATTCCTCTTCCTGCTAAATTTCAGTATCTCTTCAAATGCAGACTCTTGAAGTTCTTAAAACATGTATTCTGTGACCTTGCTTATGAAACTTTACTGTTTTGTTGATTATTTTCCCTCTCATTTTGTTTCATGTTCACTAAGATTCTGTTTTTCCCACTTTTGTGAGTGGCTGTGCGTGGGTCATGAGTGGGTTCGGGTTTTTTTTTTGTGACTGAAAATGTATGAACTCAAAAAGCTGTCAACTTTCGTGCTTCCTTTCCCTGGTGAAACTGAACGTGTATGATTCATGGGTTGCAAATTTTTGTTCTTAGTAGCTTGTCTGTGTTCATGGTTGGGGCTGCGTTTAACATGAACCTCTACTACAACAAGCTCGAAGTTTTCGACCTGTTGCAGCACGGTTGACAGACCTATCGTTGTTAATGTTTGTGGTAGTGGCTGTCAATCTTCGCATGTTCGATTGATTGTCGAAGAAATGGTTCTGTTTTGTTAAGAGTCATGAACGGAATCGTCTAATACTTCCCACAAGTTTGCAGATTATGGTCTTCATGAATTCCATGTGTGATATGACGGCAGGCCATAACATTAACATGGTTTTACAGTTTTGAAGCATTTGGCTACTCCATTTTCTGTTTGGTTGTCATTGTTGCAAGGCCTGATTTGTTGAGGCTTGTGTTCCTAGGCAATAATTCTGGGTTCGTTTGCTAGTTGAAATGTTCAGTGTTGTTAAGGGGTGTTCGGGTGATAGGTTAGATGGCTTCGTTTGAAGTTCCGTGTGAGATTTTTTGCATCAGACTTGCAGAAAGCATTTGTTGTTCAAAGAGAAAGTTCCCTCGTGGCTTTGTATGGGATTTTTCCTAAAGAATTCTACACTTTGCTCATGGTTTTGCATGTGAATGATTTGACTCACATCGGATTTCTTTTAGTTGAGCAAACTTGCGGCTTTGCCACTGTCCGTTCATTTCTGTCGTTTGAATAAAAGTGGTCAGTTTGCCTCCATCCGAGAGTTTGGAGAGATGTTTTCTATGAGTGTTGAGTCTTTTGTTTGTTCTTGATTGCAAGAGTATGGGTGGGATCTTAGATTTTTATCTTGTGAATTTGGTTGGAAGTCACGGCAGAAGTTTAAGTTATTTTGGTTATGTTTTGATAAGCCACAAGTCTGCGTCAAAAAATATTACAAAAAAAAAAAAGAAAGCCTTCTTAGCTGCCGATTTTTTTTTAGCAGAAAGCTTGGTTCGTATTCTTGTTTGCATGAGAATCTTCATCATTTCTGGTTCTGCCATTCTCTCTCGTGCATCTGGAATGATAAGTTTGATATAAGTTTAAGGTTGAGTTTTGATTTGAGAGGTTTGTGAAACCTGTCAGGCGAGGTTGATTGCTGAAGCTTCATAACATAGGAAAAGTTGTTGCAGAAGCTTGTTTGCATGTTTCTTTCATGATTTGCATGAAAAGATTCCAAAAAATTACACTTCAGCCCTCAAGTCTCCCCTCGTTCCACTATGACCCAACCAATTGATTAATTTCCTCAATTTGGTCCTTGGCAACTCTAATTTTACAACTTTTCATTGCTTGTTTGCTTCAATTAACCACCATGCTTTGTTTAAATTGCACTTAATTCATGATTTTAAGAGCTTTATGATCAAGTAAGTTTGTATTTGCATATTTTCTTTAATTATCTCAAATTAAATTGGTGCCTTGACCTTTTCTTTATTTTTGGAGGGTAAATAAGTCATTTCACGCCATTAGAGTTCCAACTCAAGGGAGGTACACCTTATCCTTTATTTTTTTTACTTTATTTGACCCTACGTGCGTATATGTGTTTTATGTGTGCAATTGCATGACTTTAAGTGTTTATTTCATTTTCACTTTATTTATTTCTTTAGTTGCTTAGTTTTGCTTTAATTTTAGTTTAATTTTATCATTTGGGAGGCACTCGAATGCCAAAATTGTAATAATTAGGGATAATTGTTTTATTCCTTCTTATTTCCCCTTTTAGATTGTAGTAGGCTTCCCTCTAAAAATGTAATAGTTAGGGTCTTAATTGCCTTATGTGTTTCGCATGCTTAGGTGCTATGTGTTTAATCGTTTTTTCTTAGGTTTTGGCATCTAGATAAGCATGCTTATGTGCTATGTGTTATGTGAAAATACGTGCCTTGCATGTCTACTTGCTTTTATTTATATTTGCTTATATA
Source organism: Coffea eugenioides (assembly GCF_003713205.1). Classification (NCBI taxonomy): domain Eukaryota; kingdom Viridiplantae; phylum Streptophyta; class Magnoliopsida; order Gentianales; family Rubiaceae; genus Coffea; species Coffea eugenioides. The sequence continues at coordinate 40,643,635 of NC_040043.1, forward strand.
GATGAATGTACGTCACCGTGGCTAGTCCAATGCTAGTCATGGTCTTCCCCCTCGAACTCTCGCAAGTCCAATGCTTGTGCAAAAGCGTTAGTGAAGGACTAGTCCAATGCTAGATCCATTAGGGCCGTCCCCGCGCTAGAACATACTTGCATGCCTTCATTACATTTTCATTCATTCTTTCCTTTTAGTTTTACATTTTGCATGACCCTTCACTCCCTTTCCCTTACATATTTAGGATTACATTTTCATTTAGATTAGTTCATTTGCTTGTATAGGTTAGGAAGTCACTCTTTTGGTAAGGGGGATGGACGAGTTTGGCTATACATAGCCTTAGCACGCTTATTCTTTTTCTAACCAAAAGGAAAATTAAGTCACGAACATTAGTCCCCCGTACCCGTCTTGCTTGCATTCCTCTAGGGTTCATGCATTTCATTTATCCACTATCACATGCACTTTTACTTCATATTCTATCCCTTTTTCCACATTTTCACTTCACACAACTTTTATTTTGCACGTTTTCACTCTGCCACTTACACTTTATATACTATCATGTGCAAACACGCACTTCATACTATCACTTTACTCACCTTACTTTGCACATCCATTTGTACACTTCCACTTACACTATTGTTTTTATTATTATTATTATTATTACTTTTTCACTTCACGTAAACTCATATTTTCACATTGCATACATTCATTCCACTCATTTTTACGTCATTAGCATTATTCGTAATCTCTCCAAAGAGTCATTATTGGGCATCACTATTAATGTGATTGGCACCATTCACATTTTGAAGAGAAATTTTGCCCCCCGATGTCCCCCTAGGTCTAGGTTTTGCATTCATATAGTGCATCCAAATGTGATAAATGCTTTGGTTAAAGCAAGAAAATCTTTGACCAAATCACGCAACTAGTTTTGGCTAGGTCGAAGGGGTGCCTTGGATTTTTATCCTTGTCTTCCCCTTCGTCAAATGTGACTCCCGAACCTTTTTCGTTGGTTTACGTAGACTAGGAGTCGTTTAAAAGGGGTTTCTTTCTACATTTTCCTTTAAAAAAAAAATTCATTTTAGGTGATTTGGTACACCTTAACTCTATACCAAGTGGCGACTCCGATTTTTATTTCAAAAACCCTTTTTAAACTATATTTTGGGTCAAATCGTCGCATTTTCAAGTCCCATTTAGACCCACTTTCTTTGTAAATCAAAAAATCATTTTTCAAATCAAAAATTCACTTTTTAAACGCATTTATTTTTCTTGTAAAAAATGGGGCGCGACAGCTACTCTATCGAAATCGATCTATGGCTCAGAAGAAGAATTTGATCAAGGAACTTTTAGAGTTCAAACCGGAGATTTGGCATTTTAAGGATGGAAAATTGAAACTTGTACCCATATTAAAGTTTTTGTACGAGATTCATCTAGATGATGCACCAAAAGAATTAGTCTGCCATCATTTTTGATGCTAGATATTGATCTTATTTGAGGGATAGTTGTTTGCTGACACATACGGCAACGTTGTTAAATGTCATTGATTAGATTACATTTGAGACATAAAAGGTATGAACCAATACAGTTGGGACCATGTCACACTTGCATATTTATATTCCTGTCTCTCCAAAGTATCGCAGGCATCCACGAGTTGCATTGCAGGCCCATATATGCTTTTACAGGTGAGAATGGAATAACTTTTGGATTTTGGATAGTCTTAAATTCACTTGAATGCCTAATTTATATGCCTTGGATAATTTTTTCTTTCGAAACAGTTATGATCATGGGAAAAGATATACATAATTCATCCCATCATGTTGGTTCTAGTTGCATAAGAAAACGAATTTTCTAAAGGCGGTCGGTAGGTCGGCAATCATATGACAAAATACATGCGCTCGCATGTTATGTCTTCCCTTCGTGATCAATTTACCAAAATAAGCATTGATAAGATATTCTATTGATAAATGTTGTTATTGTAAAGCCATTCTTTATTTTTCTTTAATTACTAATTTCACTTCTTGATTGTCATATTTTATTTGGGACCTTTATTCTAATGACCTTATTGCACATTTTTTCGCTTATTGCTCTGTTGGGCAATACATCTAACGGTCAGTAGTTCCATTAATATATTGGAAGGTTATCGAATTTCACTTTTCATAATTGGTACTATGGCAATTTGGGATGCATCAATCCATACCCGACGATGTTGACACAAGGCAAAAATTGCATTCCCTATGCCGATTAGGCCGTTCTAGAAAGAATTGTACTCAATACCATAGTCGTTGGGTTAACAACTAAGAGCGTCGTACTAGAGCATATGTTCGAGACCATCATCATGATCCGTGCAGGTCTATGGAGGAATACATGACATGGTACCATAATTATATATTTCACTACATTACACATCATATTTTACAGCAGCCCCAATGTGATAACCATCGAGGAGTTGGGGGCCAATTTGACTAATTAGTAAATTATTACATATTTTCTCTTTTCTTCTAATTATATGTCATATTTGAAAAATATCCCAACTAAATCACTATAATATATAAATTCTTTTAACAGATTGATACTGTGTTCCAAATTAGCTCCACCTACAATAGGTACCTTAATTTTGCCTATCCTACTCAATGTTCGCATCTCGATCTTACATCAACACTAGAGGAGGCTTTTGGGACATTACAATACTTAAATCAGAAAATGCAGATGGCAGTTGGATCCTTTGACTGTCAGAATAGTGGGTCATCTATCTCTCATGCTATCCCTTTTGAGATACTTGTCAAACATCTACCCAGACAGGTGTGTGGTAGGAACTAGGGAGGTAGGCGTCGCAAGAGGGGTGCCTCTTTATGTGATGATGATGTGCCTGCTACACAAGCTATTCAGAGTTCAGTACATGCCGGATACAACCATGTCATTGTGACTCAAATTTTTCATTTTAGAGATTTCTCTACACCTCCATGTGTTCCTATCTTTGGAGATTATTTTCTCATGACACGTATCCTCATACCCTCATTTGACTATATGACAAGTGTTGAATTGTCCTCTATTATGTCACATACGTCATTTCAGTCCTATAATGAGTCCGGTGATGGCTTTGCTCGTATCTACGACTTTCTAAGGTCTTCAATGGGCTTTTCACCTATTTTTTTAAATGGACACAAACATTGTTTCTCGTGATGCTCCTTCCATTACAACTATAGATCGTTCCTATTTCATATATAGTCAGACTCTCATGGTGGACATCTCAGATGATGATAAGGAGAAACAAATGCCTAAGAGATTGCAAGCACTACCTAGGAGGTTTGAACGGGTATAGCTATAACAAGATTTACCACATAGGCGAATACATTTAAGATGTGGCTTCTCTACCAATCTGCACGATAAAGGGCAATGGGCACGTTGATAGGTAAAATTCAGACTTCAAGATTTTTTTCTTATCAGACCTCCTGTTTTAAACAATGACAATACTATTTTGTTTAATTCTATTAGACATTTATCGATAGATGCTACAATATTTACCTTAACTTATATTATTTGTAAAACAAAAAAAATTCAAAATAGGATATGACTTCAACATATTTCAATTTAAATTAATTTTTGTATTATAAAATGGAACCTAAACCTCGCTTCTAGCCATTCATTGATGATCAATCAATGGATATGATGGAAAAAATAGTAGATTTTAAAGGTAATTTTGTTTGAAGGCATAATCTAATCCTTGATAAATTAGGGTTTAAGGATTACTAATAACAAAAATTTAAAATTTTTTGAAAAATGTCGCTGCATTCAATTAAGATGCAGCGATCATAATTTTTTTTTAAAATATTACTCTGTTGCATGCTATATGACATGTGACAAATCCTTTTAAAAAAAAAAAAGATTTCCCTCTTTAATTTTAGCAGCAGGGAAAAAATTAGAAATTAAGTGAATATTTCATGACCGCTGCATTTGGCCCTAAGTTTAGCACAAAATCTCTAGGAACACCACTTTTAGGATTTTTTTTGAATTTAGTAATATTTTATGAAATTTGCCCTCAAAGTCCATGTCCTATTGCATTTCATCAAAACATGTTCATATACTTTCTATCCAACTTTTAAGCCATATTATGGACTAACCGATTTCTTATTCTTCTTCATTCTAATTATTTATTTGGTCTTCTTTTCCGACTGTGGGATGCAGTGCTAAAACATAAATATTTTATCAAGTATGACAAAAAAAAAAAGACTAGCAAGAAAGCATAAAACTGCAAGTTAAAAGCATAAATTTACTTACTAGTTTGAAATTAATCCATTGGCCACCTAACCAATCGTGATGTAGCTTCAATTGGTCCAAGGGACAAAATAGTTTGATTGATATTTCCCATTTATGATGCCTATCCATCACCCATCACTCAGAAATATATATCACCCAGGTCGTACAAGTTTTTTGAATTACCCAAGTCATACAAGTTGAAACAACTTATCGAAACATGTGAAAGCAAAGGTCAGAGCTAATCAACACTGACAACCTCTTTTGATGGTTCAGATTCATCTTCTAGTAGGTCAACATATTGAGTTTTTTTTATTTCCTTTGTGGTTAGGGTGCAAAATTAGGGTTAGGGAAAGGAAAAATTGGGGAAAATGGAGGATCATGCCACATGGTCCTTTACTTACTTTTGTGGTCAATGATGGTTGACAAATACACCTGATTAACCCATTCTATATTAGGTTAAAAATTTATGTGGGTTGACAAATTTACCCTTTAAAAGTTGATCACGTGATGCTTTCGTGATTTATTCCAACCAAAATATGGCTAAAAAGGTGATGAAGGATAAAAATTAGCATTTTTACTTATGAGGGACTAAAATGAATCATTTTCATTTTGAATGGCTAAACTTTCATATCAACTACATATGGGGGACTATTAGTGTAATTTTCCTATATAGGAAAGACTCATTGGTTGGGAACCCACCAGACACTACCTTTATAAAGCTAAACGCTGGTGGCTTCTCGAAAAGTAAACCTAGAACAGCAAGTGCTGGTGGTGTGTTTCGTGATCATATGGGTACTTGGATACTTACTTTGGTAATTTGGTTACAGTAGGTGCATGGGGAGCACGACCAACAGCGTGGCTGAGGCTTGGACGATTAGAGAGGTACTTCACGTTGCAATTCAACAAAAAATTTTCACCCATATTATTGTTGAATCTGACTCTAAAGTCATTATTGATATAATTAATAGGGATGATGTTGACAATCACTTACTTTCTCCCCCATTTTATCAGATCGCAGAGAACTTGTCCAACAGATTTTACGAGTTTTTTTTTAAAGAGTTTGAATGGGTTCGGTTCCAATCACTATTACGAATTAGGGGATGACTCTAGGATCATAAGTGATTCTACGAGTCAAGTTTAAGCATATCCTCAAAGAATCAAATATATGCGCGATCGATCAGTTGGCTAAACTGGGAACTCAGCAAAAAAAGGATTTTGTATCGCAACTGCTCCCTCCTCCTCTCGTAAGCAGTGTCTTATATATATATATATATTTATGACATTAGAGGAGTTAAGTTTCTTAGGATGGTTGTAGAAGATCTATGTTAATTTAATTTAAGGTCTTTTTTCTACCGCAAAAAAAAAATAAAAGCTTTTTAATAGGAAGATATATCACTTGAAAAGTATAAAAGGCTACATAACATGCATTAAGTAGAACTGCTTATAACTAAACATACTAGTGAGATTTTGAAAATTTCTTGAAGTTTCGTTAAAAATAAAAAATGCCTATGCTATCTTTAATAGAAACTCTCTTAAATGAAGCATTTTGTGGGAATGTTTGACTGCAATGATCTAATATCATTTTACCAGTTATGCTTTACTTGAATTTTTTTTTTAAAAGCACTTCTTGTGCTCAGCTTGAATTCTAGCCTTGGTTTTTTTTTTTCACAGCAATTCAGATTACCATTATAGACTAAACTCTGATTTTCAAACCTAATTTCCAAATATGTTGTACTTAATAGATATCTTCTCTAGTCAGTGCAAATAAATTTGATTTTCATACTTAGCAATGCATTATACATACAAGAAGAAGAGGAAAAGAATCCTTGTTTGGACAGTCAAAGAAAAATTGCTACGTTTTCCGTGAACACATTTTCCAATCACCTTTTTACCTCACATATATCAAATCGCTACAGTAATTTTTCTACAAAAAATCTAGAAAAATGCAATCCAAACACAAAACTTTTGCGTTGGATCTAGTTGCTCGGACTTGGCTTGTAACTTGCATAACTTTTAGGTTGGATTAGGTCTTGAGACAAAACCATACAATCTAGACAGATATGAAAATAATGAAATGAAGATGGGAGCAACCAAAATGATGAAGGATGTTGTGGTTTATGACTCCACAAAGCAATGGCCAGTATTTGTTAGCCAAGTCGTCCTTGCAGAAAGTAAAGATACAAAACCAAGTTTTATAACTTGGTTGATAAAAAAAAAACCAACAGCAAGCAATGTACATGTATCTGGTCATTGCTACCATTGTCATGGATATCAATAAACTGAAGGATGATTTTGATGAACATCGCTTTTCCTTCGCTAGGAGGGAGAACAACTATGTCAGTCATAAGTTGGCAAAATTTGCTCTGAACTTGAAAGGATGTTTGCTGAATAGAAGTGTGACTTCCCAGTCTGGCTGCTTGAAAGTGTTCATGCAGATTTTAGGAGAGCAGTTGCTCTAATATTGTAATCCTTATTTCAGTAATGAAATGTTGTCATTTTGGAGGGGGAAAAAAGAAGCAATGTACATGTACCTGGTGGCAAAACGTGTATCAATTTTCTGGCTTGTTCGAGCCTTGACTTCTCAGAAGATCTTCTACAGTCAAACAAAACAATTATTTTTCTTTGTTTATTAGTATTTTTTTGTCCTCAAAGCCCATCTTAATTGGTAAGAATATTAGTTATATGATAATGAGATGCTGATTCGACTCTCAAACTCTTCCCTTTTTCTCTTCCCCTTAATGCTTGTACTCTTCTCTAAAACAAAAAAAAAAAAAAAAAATTTCAAGTAGTATTTTTTTTTCTTTTTTTCCCATTTTTTGTGCGCGCATGTTTATTTTTATTTTCATTTTTTTGGGGTGCGCGTACAAGGGAAATTAGAAACCTTATAAGTTCGATCTAGCTGCTCGAACTCGACTCTTAAGTTCACATGATCTATCTGCTTGGACTTGGATTGAAACTCACATAAACAATTAGGGTTGAGTTTGTACTCAAGATTGTAAGTTGTAACTTCAGCTTCAAATTACTATGATCTGGATTTTGGATAGAAGTCTGACAAGCAAGATTCATATGCATGGTGTCTAGCTACAAATGATGGAAGTTAAAAGGTAAGCATCACCAAATTGAAAACGAAGTAAATTTTCATTACAAGTTACAAGCAAGCCATCGTAGCCTTGATAGATAACTGTAGTAGAATTTCCGGAAAGAACATTATTGATTAAAGAAAAAAAAAAGAAGAGAAAGAAACGATGAGTAATAAAGAAGGCAACACGAATCCATATCTCCAAAATTATGCTTGTGATATAATCAAACACGTTTCACCTAATGAGTCATGCTTCCATATTGTTGCACCGGCCTTTGCTTTTGCTTTCTGCGGTAGAAATGAGGTCTAATCAATTCTAAATTGAGTCAGGCCGAAAGATCAGCCCATTAGTTGCCTAACTAAAGAAATGATGGTATTGCTGCACTTGCCCACCAAAAGCTCCACTCTAACAACTCCAATAGGATTTTGACCAAAAAAAAAAAAAAAAAAAACAACTCCAATAGGAGGGTTTTTTTCTTTTGAAACTAAATTTCTTTTCATCTGATTAATGGGGAAATAGAACTACAGATTGTTCCAATAATCAATTGAATAGTTTATTGAAGGTATTTACCTGTTTTCTGAAAATTAGTTTATTAGACATTATATAATGTGTGTTTGGATTGTAAATTATTTGGGATAATTTTGTGAAAAAGTACTGTAGTACTTTTTTGATATGATATATGTGAGATAAAAAGGAGATTGGAAAATGTGTTGATGATTCAAGCAAATCAATATGTGTAAATAAAGTGAAATAATTGACAATCCAAACATCGTTGCCTCAGTTTTCACAAATAGCAATACCATATATATATATTGGGGAAACAAAGGCGGCGATTGCTTTTTTCAGAAACAAGTACTTAAAAAAAGAAAAATTTAGAGTAAGTAAGGGTCAAAAGAAATATATGAATTTAGTAATATTTTCAAAAATTAGAGATCTTGGGTCCAATTTCTTCTCTCTTTTTTTTTCCTCCTTATTTATTAAATCTCTCCCTTCTTTAGTAAAGATAATAAATAAATAAAATAAATTAGTAGTCGTCAATAATAATAATAATAATAATCCTTCCGAGAAAAAGACAATTTTTATTATTGATTAAGAGAAAAAAGGAGAAAAGAGGGAAGGGACACGAGTGAAAATGATTAAAAAAGCATTTTTTTTCTATTAAAAACTAACTCAACGCCGACAAAATTTGGAATCATTGTACTCTCATTGTACCAATTACAACTCTTACCATAAATGAAGGGTCAAAAGCTATATATACGAATTTACCCTTCTCTTCTTCTTTAGTAAAGATAATAATAAATAAATAAAACGAATTCAGTAGTAGTCAAATAATAAAAAAAAATAATCCTTCAAAAATAATTAATAAAAAAAAAAGGGACACCACTCAAAAATGATTTTTTTTTTTTTTTAAAAAAGCGCTATTTTATTTGAAACCTGTACCAATTGCGACTCTTGCCGGACCAACCAAGAATATAGGGGACGTGTAAAGCTTGAGAGAAAAGCGCCAAGCAGAACGAGAAGAAGAAGATGACGACGAAAGAATTCCGCCCTTTCCTCAACCACTATATATATTATGCTCCTGGCCCTATCTACAGTCTCCAGTATTCAACCACGTTTTTTTCTAATAGAAATAATATATACTACTAGCAGTAATATTTTTCAGGTCCAGTAGTATAAATTAGGTGGAGTAGGTGTTTTCTCTCGATTGAACTGCTACTACTGCTACTGGTAGTTGGATGGATTTTGATGGTTTGTTGTTGATTTAAAGTAGTAGCGGCAGTAGCAGTAGCAGTAGAAATAAAAAATTTTTGTTTGATTTTAGAAAAAAAAAGCGACAAAAACTGCAGCCTATCATTCTTTCTTTGTTTGGGTCAAATTCTATGCTTTGTGATAATCAATGGCTGATTTTGAGCCATTACTGTTGCGGAGACGCGACGCCGATGCTGCGGTTGCCGTCGCCGTTGCCGATCTTGGAGAAGACAAGCAAGACGTCGTTGAAGCCGCCAAGGATAACAAAATCACTCCTCCTAGACCTAGAGTCGCTTCCCTCGACGTCTTTCGCGGACTCTCTGTTTTTGTAAGCATTTTCACTCCCGAGCAGTTTCCGGTTTGCCATCTTACTTTTACATTATGACTTCATTTGATTACTTCACTACTATACCGCCAGTATTCTCTTTTTTTTTTTTTTTTTTTTTTGTATTTTTGATTTTTTTTCTTTACTAGAATTACTCTGTTAACAAAATATTGCCTAATTTTCATTTCTTATTGGTCAAACCGCTATAATTTCCGAGCTTTTAACTATAGCTAATTAATACTACTACTGCTAACTAATACAACATGCTTTAAAATTTTTTTCTTTTTTTTTTTCCTTCTCGTTTTCTTATGCAGTGTTGTTTATGCGATAAGCATTAATGACCTTAAAATTGTTTGTGTAATTGGCATTTATGACCTTATAGCACCTTTTTTTTTTGGCACCCTTAATGTTGCTGTTGCTTCTATTTGTCTTATGCTAATTGCTCTAGTTTTTGCTGCATGGCTTTAGGGAAAAAAAATGGAACATTTTACTAATTTTTTGTACCTAATCTGTACTTAAAATGTTTATTTAATCCAAAAGATTACGTGTTTTCTTGTAAATTAGCGCATTTCCATGAAAGCCATAGAGCTCTGTGTGTCAGTTAATTTTATTGCCTATATTTGTTTGCATGTATCTGCTGTTTTCCAGTTGGCAATAATTTTTTTTGCTTACGCAGCTTATGATGCTTGTGGATTATGCTGGCTCCATTTTCCCCATTATAGCTCATTCACCTTGGAATGGTCTACACTTGGCAGATTTTGTGATGCCTTTCTTCCTTTTTGTTGCTGGAGTTTCCCTGGCGATTGTATACAAGGTATACACTTTGTTGCAAAAGAGGTCCAAATTCTACATTGATGGAGTGTATAATTGTTTAAGCATCATGACTGAGGCACAAATCATTGACTTTCACTAAAATTGATTGCATATCCAAAAAGAGGATTTGCTGTACTTGATGTTCCATTAGAAATTGACCAGTTTTATAGTCCCACATAATTGCATCTAATTGGGCTTGCTGCTTTTTGGCTTCATAATTTTAGAAAGTCCCAGACAGAATACGAGCTTCATGGAAGGTAGTTTTAAGGGCATTGAAGCTCTTCTTCCTTGGCATTCTTCTTCAAGGTAATGCTCAAACAATTTCCACCTGTTAGCCCTTAATTTCTTTTATATGTTTTATCCCATGTTCAAATTGGTGCAAGCTTCAATTCCTTGTGCAAACTTAAAGTGCCATCCTCACTTATCAGGAAAGTTTTCGCTATTATTAGAATGCATAAAAACCAAGTATTTGAAACTTTTTAAGAGGATTAGTATTCAGTTTATTGGCAAGTCAAGAATCAGGCTTTTATTTGCATTCCATATGGTTGACAGCTGGTTTGCTATATTATGGTGAATTTGGGGTCATCTGAATTTTGAAATGCTTACATTGCTACTTGGCATCTGGTGTGAAATTGTCTGCTAGAGTGAAACATCACGTTCTTCTTTTATCTACTCTGTTTCTTGCAACATTGTTTCTTATGTGGCTAAATACCCTGTCATTTGGTAATACTTGCTACTTACATTAAAATTTTTTACTCAAACTAAGGAACAAAAGAGGACAACAATGTGGGCCGTGTGTGAGCTGTTCTTCTTGGTACTATGCTACTTCAGTAAAACCGTCTGCAATCAAATTATGAAACGAAAGAGGATGCTGTAAATTATTTTTAAGCCTTCTTGGTAATTGGACCCTACTGATCAACAAAATCTGATATTCACCTTGTTCTTCTGAAAATCATATCTTTAAGTCAGAATGAGGTATATACAGATATCCGAAGAACATAAAAGTGACATACTTTTGAAAGCCGATGTTTATTCTCCCATGTCAAAGTCTTGGATCTTTCTTCTTCATATCTTGTTTGTGCTCTTTAATGCTGGAAGTTCGTAAGAAGGAAAAAAGACACGTTTTGCATGCTGTTGCTGCTAGAAGATTTCACGTTTTTATAGGTTAGTAACTAATATGGCGCTGCTTTGTGTGTATTAGGCGGTTACTTGCATGGAGTAACTTCAATGACATATGGCGTGGACATTGAAAGACTACGAATTCTTGGAATTTTGCAGGTGCCATTTTACTTTCACAGTATTTGGAATTTTGTAGGTGCCATTTTACCTGCACAGTATTTTATTCCTTGCTATTGATTACAACAAAATGACTACACTAGCCTTTTCAAATTAATCATACACAATTCTAGTGGTGATTGGTGTATCCTAAGAGTCATTAAACCACCAGACTATAGCTCTATATTCTACTCTTCTCCCTCGCATCAATGTTCCTCTTACCCCTTGTGAAAAAGTATAGGAAACCATGATTGGGGCAAGCAAGGTAAGGTAGCATGACTTCTCATTATCATTCTATGATGGAAGTATGTTTATCCAGCATTCGCTATCTGATTGAGTCCTGGAACAAAAGAGTTCTTGTTGCAGCTCAATACTTTTTATTTATTTGTTTATTTATTTATTATTTTTTTTTTGGCAAATTTTTCATGTACCATCTTGAGGAAAAGTTTATAACCAATTTTGACCAGTGCAGAGGATAGCTATTGGATACCTTGTAGCAGCTTTGTGTGAGATTTGGCTTCCACGTCGAAGGTGGAGGAAGGAAGGTTTCCCGGGGAATTATCTTTGTCACTGGTAAGGTTTTTTTTCCCTCTTTTTCTTTTTCTTTTTTCTTCCTCTTGTTATTCCCTTTCATAGTCTAAAGTTATGAATTAAACTGATTATATGATACGTTCTCAAAACAAAGAGCTCTGCTCACGGGATTTCATTAGAAAGGGGTTTCATGATAAAATCTTCAAATAGAAGTTGTTAACTTGGTTGCAGAATTGCTCAAAAGAAAAAAAAAAAAAAGCCTTTGTTGCAGAGACTTCTTTTGATGTATAAAATGTTTAAACTTTTGAAATACTTTAGCATGGTAATAAAGGAGCTATTGCACCCTTGTAAACATTGCAAGTTGCTAAATTATGCAAATTTGATAGTCCAATCATAGATTAAGTATATTCATAACGGAAATAAATCCCTATTTAGACTATCCAAAAGGCGAGCACTCATGTTGTGCTAAGCTGCATAAAATTATTAACTATGTATTTATATTATTCAATTTGTGCCAAGTATTCTTTGCGATAATGAGCATTCTTTTAAGTCTTACATTTTTTGGCAAATATTTAGGCCTATGGTTTCACTTGTAGACCATGTAATACATGCAATAGCAGCATGGGTTTTCTTTTATTTCATACATCACTATATCACTTTTCTAAATCATTAATCATTATACCCATGTGGCTACGGGATATACCACATGGTCTGCCACTGAATTCGTAGACCTTTGGTGACTTAATTTTAATGTTGTCCACATGGCTCTCTTTTTCTGTTACAGTTTTTGCGTCCTTGTCTTTTCAGGTTCATTGTGCTCTCACTGGTTGCTGTATACGTAGGATTATTACATGGGTTGTATGTCCCTGATTGGAAATTTATCTCTGCAAATAACGGTGGCATTTATGAGGTAAGAGTGCTTATGATTCTAAAATTTACTTTTACCCATTCACGACTGTCGTTGACAGCTAGACATGATTATTGTGGTACTTTCTGCTTTTTGTAAACCCTAAAAAACCAAGAATTAGGATTTCTAGCCTGTGATTGGTAAATTGATTGGAGAATTCTGTGAATTAGTTGCTGTGCTATGTTCTTCAAAGTTGGAAAATTGGAAATTACATATCAAATGGTATGGTCATTAATACTCGAGTTCAGGGTGAAATCTGCAACTTTTGGGTTGTGCGAACCAAACTAGCTATTTTTAAAATGAAAGTTATTTCTGCTTTTACAATAGTAATATTGACAAACCTATAACTACATAATATCCACTTCGTAGCATTGCAAAATGCAATTTTTTTTTTTTAAACCTATTACAAGTTGCAGAATGTTTTGTCTTATCTTCAGTTTGTCTGTTTTCAAATGTATACAAAGAACTTTGCCTGCTGTATTTACTTTTTAAACAACTGCAGTTGTACATTGAATTATTGATGTTTATGTTTGTTACTCATGTAAGTACAAAATTCTTCATCCTTTTGTAGGTGAAATGTTCTGTAAGAGGTGATCTACAACCTGGTTGTAACTCTGCTGGAATGATTGATCGATATATTCTTGGTATTCAGCATCTGTATAATAAACCTGTATATCGAAATCTGAAGGTATTTCTAGTTGAAAGTTAGTTGTTGTAATGTTCAGATAGCACCATGCAGTTCATCAGTATATATGTGATATTGTTTTTGACAGGAATGCAATACAAACAGTGTGCCTTCTTGGTGCCTTGCACCTTTTGAGCCTGAAGGTATTCTAAGGTAACCTATTGATTACACCAATGAGTCAAAGTGCTTATCGAGTCTTCTTGGTTTCTCATTTCAACCTTTAGCCTTGTACCTCCTCTTCCTATTGCTACTTATTTTGAACAATAGTTGGTTATTTGATTCAGTAAAAGAATAGGTAACAGTAAGATATTCTAAGCTTTGGTTCCTTCACACCAAACCTGTAACATTATTAATTTAGTTAAACCAACATATTCTGCAGCTCAATAACAGCTGCTGTGAGTTGCATTCTTGGACTGCAATCTGGTCATATTCTTGTACACTTTCAGGTGAGTTGCATTCACTTTGCTTTTCCATATGGTCAACATATTTCTCTTATTCTAATCCCCACACCCAATTAGCGTGAAGAAGGCCTTAGTTGTGAACAAAATAGCAATTCTATCATTCAAATCATGACACCCAATGGGTGTGATGAAGATTTTATTTGTAGTAAGAGGATGTGAATAGCAAAGACAAACATGTGGATGTATATCTGTATATTTATGTTTGTACTTGTATTACTTGCTTACTGCACTTGGACCTTTTGCCTGTTGAAGATTCGTTGGACTGCGCTGTAGACAAGAATAATTATGTTAAAAGTAACTGATGAATTAAGTTTACACAGCTGATTATTTTGCATGAGACAGGTGGAATATCACATATCATGTAACTTTATACGTCCTTAAGGGCATACAACTTGTTTTTATGTAAAAGAAATAAGATTGCTGCTATAGTACTTTGATTAATGTTACCACTAATTACTTGTTTATGCATCACTGGCCATGGTCATTGACCGACTAAAGTCATCCTTCAGAGAGGTAATCCAGAAGCCTGCATTATATTTAGGAGTTCTTAGAACTCTAATTAGTTGATCAAGCCAGTTCTGTTGTCATGCCATCTATTTGTGTTTGTATTCTTCTATTTATGTCAGTATCAGAGTGGAGCTAAGGCTAAAAAATTTGTATTACAGGACCATAAGGAGCGGCTATATAACTGGTCCCTGTTGTCATTCTCATTTCTGGCTCTTGGTTTGTTGCTCTCCTTAATAGGTACATTTTATTGATTCTTAGCTACGCCAACATTTGAAAATGCATATTTAAAAGGTCGGGCATTTGCCTTTGTAGCAATAAAATCTTTTGTATTATTGCTAAAAATATAGGTGTTTTCCTTTTACTTTTTGGCTTGTTTACCTGTCAAGAAATGCATTTTCCGTGAAGAGTTTTGTTCCTAATGGATACATTCAAAGAAACAAGTACTGGAGAATGCAGTAGCATAATTGATGTGGTTATCAATTGATTCTTGTGTCAGATTGTTGCCTTTTTTTATTCGAGATTACCCCTCTGGAAGTTTTATATGTTATTGCCAACTAAATGACAATGAATCAGATTTTAGTACTCTGTTTGTTGGCCTTCCAGGTATTCCCTTGAATAAATCCCTGTACACAATAAGTTATTTACTGGTGACATCGGCAACTGCTGGAATTACATTTTGCTTACTCTATGTACTGGTAAGTTTCTGATTGAAATGCTAACTTTCATGTGTCCGTGTACTGTGCTACATTGTTTGTGACTGGTGTGGTCAATAAGAAATTACCCCCCCCCCCTTCCCCATTTAACAGATTTTTTATTCTTCCACTTTAAAACCACTTCATCCAAAGGAAAACACACGATACCTTCATTACCGACCCATCCCAACTTAAAATTCAGATTTAGGGCAAGTATCATTCTAAGTGAACCATGTGTGGAGTCACTACTTTGTACAGTTTAAAATTACGATAAACAATAGAAAAACAGTAGTTCATTTTGGATTAATCTCCCTTGAAGAAAGTTGACTTGCATTTCAATATATCAAAAGAGAAATATCAAATTTGACTTGGCATGCAGGGTACTTATATTAGGCATATTACCATCTGAAACCAGTGAGCCCCATTTTGACCCACTCTTGTCGTGGCCTGTAGCCCTAAGAACCTTTTAGACTCACTTTTCAATTGAATTGACAAAAGTCCATTAAGGAGCTTGTATCTAGTCTTTGAATGTTGTGATGTCATCTCCGGCTCATTGTAGTCTGAACTTGAATTTGATTTTTAATGTTACTATAATTATCCGTCCTGTTTGTAATTATATGAGAATGATTTGTTATTACTGATTACATGCTTTCTTTACTTGAAGGTTGATGTTTGTGGATGGAGGCGCTTAACTTGTGTGTTGGAATGGATGGGAAAGCACTCCCTTAGCATCTTCATCCTTGTAACTTCAAATATTGCTGTAATTATGATTCAAGGGTTTTACTGGAGAGCTCCGGAGAATAACATCGTAAGTCAATAGAATCGACCAACTAAATGACTTAAGAAAAGATTAGCTGATTTGACTAGGGTCTTAGAGATCTTCCTGTTTTCTTCCTTCCTTCGCCAGTCTTTTCTGGTGTTCCTTTTCCTTCTATACAAGCTGCTTGTTAGCTTCTTAGCTTGAAATTCTCGAAGAATTGACCCCCCTTTTTCCTTTTACTGAATCCTCAGGTTCACTGGATCATAACACACGTAGCACACAAATGATTTTTTGCTAACTCTGAAGCCACCAGAACCTCCTTAGCATCAGTCAGATGGGGGTTGCGTTCTTATGATTATGGCTCTCTTAGGGGAAACTTCTGGCATATGTTCTTGGTAGCAGCTGGAGGAGGCTAACAACCAACTATTTTGTAGCAGTATCGTTTTTGACAGTCGAGGATGTGGCGTCGAGTCGATGGCCCTCCATATGGACGGACACCCATATTAATAGGCTGTTGAAACCCGAGCAGTGCATTTTCCTGGAAGCCCCATGTCTTTGCTCAATGTTCAATATCGTCAACAATAGTGTCAAATTATTTGCTTAGGTAAGAAAATCAGGATGAAGGTTTGTCATCTCTTACAGAGTTAGTCCCTCGATTTTGATTGTGTAAATACACCGTTCACAGATGATCAAATGAATTGAGAATACGAAGAGGCACTACGTAGCCACGCAAACAGAAAAATAGCACCAATAAACAGAAAACAGAAAAAGAACGAAACTGACATCGCACCTGAAAGTTAATTTCTTTGGTTACGAAGTTCTAGTCTCGCACTTGCGTGATGTTTTGGCCTAACAGATTCAGTACTTCGTTGTCAAAATTTAGCAGCACTGCTCCTTCTGAAGCTGAAAAAAAAAAAGGAGGAGAGAGATACATGACACTCGAAATTCCGTTTAGATTGCTATTTTTCGGAGTACAATAGGATTTGAAACAGGATTGTTCGAACGGATGAACTAGTTATGAAATCAAACTGCATTGATAGCCTGTGTCCTTGCTCGCTGGGGAGTTAGATTTGCTTCAATTGTTTGTCTCTTTGCTTCAGCTTTTTTCAAATTTGCTTGCTATTTCAAGAGTTTGTTGACCTTCTTGTGGATCAAATGTCACTACCCTTCTCCGTATCATTTACTAAAACAATGATTTTATTATTGCCTATTTTAGGAAAACCATCCATAAGAGTCATCGTTAACCATTGGCCATTAAGGCATAGGGGCATGGTTGGGTAATATGCCAATTTGACCACTATTAGTAGGTAAAATGATTTCTATTACTTCTGAATCCCAAACAATTCGATTAGGCGTTAGTCTACAAGGATTTAAGGTCATTTCTTTAAATCGTTCTCCATTTCTAAGTTCATAGCTTTCACGGTATCATCATCGATATTATCTACCAAATAAAGCCTATTCAGAAAGACTATTTAATTCTCCAAAAAGGACCAATTGAAATCCTCTAATTGTTTTGTTGACCAACGTATTTTTCTTGAGAACCAGTAAATACTTCTGCTATGAAAAAAAAGTTGTGATAAAAAAACGCTCAATTTTTTGTGCTTGTGCTATGGTTAAACGATCCTCTTTGGATAATTCATCTTACTCGAGAATAGCTATAATATCCTGAAATTCTTTATAACATTGTAAAGTTCACTTAACCCTTTGCACAGTTTCATAATGTTCCTCACCAACAATCCGAGATTGAAGCATGGTTGATGTTGCACATAAAGGATCTTGCTATTTTTAGGAGTTTTTATAGAAAAATATATTGTAGCGATTTGATGCATGTGAGGTAAAAAATGATTGAAAAATGTGTTCAAAAAAATATAAATTTTTTATTGTGTATAATTACAATCCAAACAAAGCTAAGCGGGCTAGTAATCTAATCTCATTACGAAGTTCCTTTATTATCCTTGTTCTAATATGTCGCAGTCAACTCCTGTTAACAAAAGCATAATGAAATAGTGTACAAGTGACCCCAAAGTCCCTTTATCATTTTGAGGCCTTCCCAAAATCAAACAAAGCCCAAACAGCTTATTCTTCGTAGTTTTAAAGTAATCAACGAACTCATCGAATTTGAGGTGGTTAGGTAGGAACATATGGATGGATGATCCTTGCTTTAACCCAACAAAAAGCATCCTGTTTCTTTCAACTACCAATGAATTCGATGGCATGATTATAAATTCTTTTACCATTTGATAACTGATAAACTAAAAGACTTCTGGGCTTTGATGGCATCACTTGCGCCAACCCACGCTGAAGAAATTATAAACCTTAGACCCAAAGCAAACCATTTTGGGTAATATAATACTGTGACGGAATGAGGCAGAACAATAAAATGATGACAGAGTAAATATTCTTCAACCATTACAGGAAGAAATGAACGAAAAGTAGGGTTTACGATAGGATAAAATACCTCACCCGCGCGCAAACCATTATAAAGTTCAACTTTTGATCCTGCAATCATTAAATTAAATGAACACTCTTAACCCTCTAACTAATTAAAATATATACTCGTAGTCCTTCCTTCAACTTGAGTTCTTACATTCAATAGAATAGCGGAGGTGATTCTTGACACTTTTGGCGTTGTTTTTGTTAGATGTCATGACTCAAATTGATGGAAGAGTTATGAGTATATGTTTTAATTAGTTTGAGGGTTAAAGCTGCCTATTTAATTGTTGGAGAGTTAAAAGTTTAAAAGCCGTATTCTTTATCACAACTACATCTCATTTAGAGCGTATATTTTATTATTCTCCATGTCAAATTCAAATATAAAGTTTGGTACTTTTAAGTATATAAGATAGGGACTTAATTAATCAATGTCCTAAGAGCACGGGTTAAATAGCATTCCAAATCTTAAAATGTTTAGATACATTTAAATACCGGTTTTTAACTAGTGCATTTATTAGAAAAATCCAGCTATGTAAAATTATCGCTATATGGAGCTACAAGTAAGTTTTTAATTAGATGCATTAAATTTAATAATCTTCGTCCTCATGAAGCATATATACCATAGTTTTAGCTTTAAAGAGTGACCGCTGACAGAAGCAATAATTGGCATTTTCAACAAGCAATAATTTGCCTCAAGAGTTGCCGGCTTTTGAGGTTAACTTTGGGATTAGATTTAATTGCTAACTTGAAAAAGTCTGACAAAAAGAGACAAAAGACGTAAGTCGGGGAGGAATTCTGGGGTAAGTGGGTCTTAGTTAAGGTCTAGTAGAAGGCTTCCCTTACAACCTTCCCGTTGTCCCACATCGATTCTAAGGGGTTTGAGGGTCGGGTAGTTAAGTCCCCAAGGTTGCCTCAAGAGTTGCCGGCTTTTGAGGTGGACTTTGGGATTAGGTTTAATTGCTTTACTTGAAAAAGTCTGACAAAAAAAAAAAAAAAAACAAGCCATCGTACACCAGAAAGGGAAAGAGAAAGTATAGTGAAAAGTTAGTAAATGTAGGCGAAAATCATTGAACTTTAGCTCAGTGGTCACCAAAAAGGATATTTGGGTTGTAAGTCGGGAATTCTAACCTTACCTATAGTCGAAAAAATCTAAATGAAGTGTCAAAACATCTCTTACTCAAATATTATTATCATTGTTGAAAAAAAAAATAAATGAAGGAGAAGACGACGACGTACGCTAGGGTCGCGCAGCGTGCGTGACCAAAATGATGTGGGACTTGGACTGGGACTGCGGGAGTTAGTAAGGAGGTAGAAGAATGTTAGTACTACGATTTTTAAATGAACATACCCACCACATTCCATCGCAAACTTTGCCATCGCCTTTCAATTTTCATGCGGCAAAATCGGATAAAGATGAGGTCATCATCTTCAACAAGGAATATAAAAAAGAAGAAAAAAGAGAATAGGTTTGAAATTGAAAACCAGCGAGGGGTCGCTGTCCTTTGGGAAGGTGGGGTTCTTGGCATTTAACTTGTTTTCAGGGGTAGCTGCAAAAAAAAACGGTGGTAGGCCAAAATGTCCGAACGGGAAGAATTGGGACCGTTACAGACCGAAAAGAAGCAACGGACGGATTTGATGGCTCAAATCACTTCGTCACTAGGCTAGATTAGGTTATAGGACATCTATGTTTCGACCAAAAAAAAAAAATCACTTCGTGACTTTGTTCTTTTGGGTATCATTTTAGGCCAAAATCGAGTGCAAGAAACTTCACCAATTGCAATTTGATTTTCTAAACAAACGGCTCATCTTTTTATATTATCGATCACTTTTTTATCTCACATACAGCACATCATAAAAAGTGTTACAGTAATTATTTCAAATAATACTACTCTGTCCAAATTGTGTTATGTTGAAATTGTAGCGGGATCACTTGCCATAATTGAGTGCGAAAAACTTCACGAATTGCAATTTTTAAAATTTTTATAAAAAAATATACTATAACGATTTGATATATTTAAAATAAAATGTAATTAAAAAATATGTTTATAAAAATCATAAATTTTTTTTTTATAGAAAATGACTTTTCGAACAAGGCCAAATTGTATGGATCATTACGCAGTAGTGTACATGCAATTCTTTGACAATTGCATGGAATTGCGTCCAATCTCATGTATTTTGCCATGTGCAGCTAAAAATGATAAAGGGGATTGAAAAGACAAGTTAATTATCCAAAAAGATTGATGACGAGTTAACTATGGGGTTCGGTCTGGAAGACACACTACTATATAATTAATGGTCCAAATCAAGGTGATAATTGTAAGTCACCAAAAATGCTTTCTTTAGTAAAAAAAAAAAAAAAGAAAAAAGAAATGAGCAATCAAGATCCAAGTTCGGCCTATTTGGTCCATGAATTGCAAGCGGTCGCATCCTAATTATGAGTGCAACTTGTACTGAGCGAGTTTGGATACAATAATTATTTTTAAATATTATTTTGTTTACATCATAAGTATGTTTTTTAATTATTTTTTATATTTTTAATTATCATTTTATCTTTATACACACGTCACGTCAAGAAAAACATTACAAATAATTTCAAGTGGTATTTGATGTAAAAGTTACACTTTTTAATGGCTAAAAAAGGACAGTGCATAGAGCCATTTTTTTAAAAAAAAAACCCTAAATGTAGCTCTTATTTAATGGAGAAACTGTGGAGCTCCAAATCCGACATTTGCCCATCTCTTCATTTCTCCAACGGCTCAAAGGAATACTCGAGAAACATCTCTTGTTTTTTTTCTAATACAGGAAGTATTTCAGTTTTGTCAGATTAATTTCTCTGCGTCTGTTTATTTCATCCCTCAAGAATACACAAGAGTCTCGAGATCTCGAACACACGATCTCGGATCTAATTAGACTGCCGCGAAATCATACGAGCTAGCCCCAAGAGCCTCGAGAAACATCTCATTGACCGACCTTTTTGTGCTTATGAATCACTAGCATTCGTTTATAGGTTAAAAGTTGTCAGCTGAATTGCTTTCTCAATTAATTATTGGACTTTTCTTCTTCTTTTTTTTTTGGCTAAAAAAAAGTGATTCGATGATAAACATTCATTAATAAGGCCACCACCAATTGGATAAACACGGATCCTACGATCTTATATATTTTCAACACAAGTGAAAAAGGAACTATTTTTTATTAAGCTACTCTGATCGACATAATTGATCTGCAGTACAACACAGTCCAGATACGAAAATCTACGGGAAATGGGGAGTCTAAAGAGGCTGTGGTAAAGAACTAGTGGGTATACAAATTTAACTAAATCAAGAAAATATTCTGACACAATTTTTAAATTTTTTCCGCTGTAAGTGAGATTTAAACCCTCACGTACGATCTAACGAAGGACTTAAACGCCCTGGTGGCCAATCATTTTATTAGGCAGAGGTATGTCCGGATGAAGCGAGATGAAGGTCTTGGCATGGCGACAATGGTGGACCACTCCGCCTGTTTTATGAAATGCCAGCTGTTTACCACATGATTCATTTTGGTTAAGCCACTGGGTGATGATGAGGATTTGATAATGATGATGATGATGATGATGATGGATTGGGCCATGGATTAAAGATTTTGAGAGAGTGCTCCAGTAAGATTACTAGAGCTACTTTATTGGTCAATTCCTGTATTAATTGATATGAGCACGAGGATATCGATGGTAAACTGCGGTCTCAGCTTGGGACCCTTCCTACTCCTGCCTGGGCGACCATAACAAATTCTGCGTTTAGCTAATTATCCAGGTTGTCACTGAACATTTTGAATGGATAAGATTTAGTCATTTGCATAGTAGATTATTTGAGATAATTTGAAAAAAAAATTACTGTAACATTTTTTTGATGTGATATATGTGAGATAAAGAGATAGTTTAAAAAATATGCTGATGATATAAGCAAATAAAATTTGATAAATAATTTATGATCCAAACAAATAAATTTTAGACCGTCTCGTCTGATTTCATCGTTAGCTCTGACAGATTTAAAGATTTGTACGATTCACGAGACATAATATTAATAGTTATGTATGACAGAATTAACGGTAAAAATAGATGAAATGGTCCAAAATTTATACTTTTGATTGTTTAGTGGAAACAAACAAACTATTAATAGTTGAGTGGCTAAAACTTGATTATTCGAAAAGTTTAGTGGCTAACCAGACAATTTGTTCTTCTTCATTCTAATCTGGTAAAAATAACTACTATACTTTAGAAGAATCAAAAATTTTTTTTTTTGTAATAAATCATATGTAGTACCACGCTTGTAACAGTTTTAAGACTTATCTTATAATCCAATTCAACATTTAAATTTAATTGATTCAAATCTCAATATATTTAGACGCATTTGATGATTAAAAAATAGAATATTTGAATTAATTAAGTGGCACAAAATTGTATATGTTTAATGATAAAAATAAAATATCTTAATTAATTAAGTAGCACGAAATTTTTTTCGCAATACTTGCTAAAAAAAAAAGATAAATTATTCACTTATCACTTAATGTGATATATACTTAAATATATCATGGTATTTAATACTCAACAGTTCATTAACTAACTAAAAGGATTGAGATTTCAAACATCAAATTTCAATTTTCAGAATTCAAATTTATCAAATACACCCTTAATCTATAATAATAATAATAATCATGTCGCGCAAAGATGTCTTTTGTTTTCTTATTTTCCAATGAGAAGTGAGAACCCCACGAGACCGGATGTTAAACTGAAATTTCACTTGCAGTGAAAAAAATTCAAAGAAAGTATCAGAGCAACCCTTTGATCTAGCTTTTTTATTTTTTAAGTTCCTTCTCTCTGCAGAATAGAATATATTATGTCATACAAATGTTATTGTAGTCGAAAAAACTAGATTATCAACACTTAAAAAGAATCCAGTTAATAACAATTGCAATACCTTCAACTAGTAATGCAGGACTTCAATTCATATTGGCACCGCGCTTTCTACCAATAAATTTTTATTTTTTTTTTTGCTAAAATATTAAATGAGTCGTCCGTAGCATCATGTAATGTTAGAGAGAGAAAAGCTGAAAGAAATCCCATGCCAACTCTAAATTGAACACAAGTCGATTCATTTTATTCTAGAAGCCAAAAAAAAGGGTATCATTCTTCATGTTTCTTTGTTTGTCGAAGGGGCAGCCTTGGTTGGCATTCAAAGTTTGATTGAGTAAAACATCATCTGGACAATTATGGTAGTACCATTGTATACTAGTAGTACTAATAGGTTGTGCCCATATGTCTGAGTTGGGCTTCTAGTTTTATTAAAGGCAGTGGATCATATATTCCTTACATTTATTAAGTAATACTACTAACAAATGATAAATGAATAGGGACAAATCCCAGTTCAATTTAAAGATTGTGTTATACTGACCTGGACAGGATCAAATCACCAAAGGGATTTTCTACTATAAAAATCTCTACGTTTTTTTTGAACATATATTTTAAACACCTTTTTATTTCACATATATCAAATTGTTACAATATATTTTTTTACCAAAATTTCAGAAAATTGCAATCCAAACACAGACGAACAAGGTACCATTTTAAGTGAAATTAAACAATACAATGCTGCGGTAACGAAATGTGGTTCCACGCCACAGACAAGCGGACAGCAGAATTTGAGTTGGACCAAATTGCACCACAGGAAAAAGACACTACTGTTACTGCCAAGCAATTAATTGAACTGAACAATACAATGTGCCAACAACAATTCCGGTCACACCACTCATTCAACGTTGTTAGGCCCGAATCGGACTGATCATTCTTCCCAATTTAATGTGTAGTATAAAATCGCTTTGGTCAAAATTGTAAAAAGTCGGTTAAATCAGTGATTCAATTCGACTGGTTAACCTGATTCGTAAACTTTTCGTTCTCTAAATCAAGATGTTTTCATCCTTATCATTTTATCAATTTAGCATCGATGGCTCCAACTTGCATTACATTATTTTAATTTAATTTTTCAAGTAATTTTGGAGAATGGACATATTTAGCCATGTATATTCGATTGTAAGTTTAGTATTTTTGAAACATCTTGCATTTCTGAAACTTATAAAAATATAAAATAATTATGATAACAATGAAATCAGCAAATTTTTTAAAACAGTTCGACTGATCTGACCAATTGACCCCTCGTCTAAGAGTTTAATTTTAATCCAAGCCTCGCTGTCCAGTCCGCCTTTAACAACAACATTGACTCCATTATACTTACGGTTGAGGGGGTAAAGTGCGACTAGCTCCTAACTCCTAAGCTATCAGTAGTATTCTCTTTTACTTTAAGCGAACTTTAACGGTGAAATCTTTGATTGAATAAGCAAATTCAAGCGTACAAGCATCCAACTCCAAACCTGCCGCTTGTAAACGTTGTAGTAGGTGTAGAAAAGGGACTCTTTGTAATAGCAGCAGTAACATCAGATATATTCACCACCAAAACTTGACAGATGGAGAGGGAGTACTTATCTCACAATTCACGTGACCCTTAGGATGTAGGACTTGCTTGCTTTACAACCCCACTCTTCCCATTGAAAAAAAAAAAAAAGAGCAAAAAGAGCAAAAACGTCCAACCCTACAAGCTACCCAACAAAAAAGAAGAGGAGGGACAAAAAAATGTATCAAAGGCTGGTGACCATCATTCATGTATTAAAATTTGATGGGGTGGAACCCTTGCCTCCCACCAATTCGTCACATTACCGACAGGGGTTGGTCCGAGTGGTAAGCGGCTTAAGCAGTCTCGTGTTCGAATTTTAGTGTAAGCAGACACCCCTGTTGGGAAACTCACCCACCATAGCCAGGTGCGCAACGCAGGTCAGATCCGGATTAGTCGGGACAAAAGCTTCGGATACCGGACGGGCAACAAAAAAAAAAAACCAATTCGTCACATTAAAAAGTGGTTCTATTTAAAAAATTCAGGTATATAGTGCATCCGTATGATATGATAGTAATTCAGTCTCCTCCGAATTATTCTTGGACTTTTTTAGATTCTCCCCATCCCATCTATCGTATCGTATTGACAGAAAAAAAAAAAAAAAAAAGGGACAAAAAAAATGTACTAGGAGTAGTAAAATGGGGTGGAACTTGCTTTAAGTTGTGGGGCAGATGCTGCAGGGAACAGAGAGAAAAGGACATGTAACCGTTGGATTGAGAAGGGACTATGGACTGAGTAATGTAGGAGAGAGAGAGAGAGAGAGAGGGAGATGAGAGGCTGGATTACAGACAGATCACAAATCACAAACAAATACCATTTGCCAGCCTGACGGCCGGTTTCTTCTTCCCTTTCTTTCGACTTTCAATTTCAAACCAAACCCCCCCAAAAAAAAATACAAAAAAAAACAAAACACAAGGATGGATGGATGGATGGATAGATACAAATGATAGAACGCCACAAACTTCCAGATGATTACCCATCACATGGTCTCGCTGTCTCATCTGCCCCACTTTCCACTTCTTCTTCTTTAACTGGCTCCCACCTCTCCCCCACCAAAAAAAAAAAAAAAAAAACTCTCTTGATTCCCAAAGGCCCCAAACCAAAGCCCCTCACATCCCATTCATTAAAAAATAAAATAAAATAAAATACTCCTTTTTTTTTGTCTAATTAAAAGTGTTTTATATTTTAAAATATTTATAATATTAAAAAAAGTAATACATTTTTAATTTTTTTAATATAATATTTTTATTATATATACATATTATCATTCAAATTTAAAATTTAAATTTATGAGAGTAAAATTTTTAAAAAAATACAAATATCACAATTAAATTATCATAGTTAAAAAATTAAATTCTCAAAATCGGAACCAAATAATTGAAATGGATGAAGTATAATACCGCAAAATATTCCAATTTCAGATTTAATTTCCAAAACTATCCCCACTCTTATCCATATATCCCGGCCCCTTGGCTTCCCTGCCCCACTCTCCACTCATAAAACCACAGCATAGATTGAAGACAAGACTCTGCCTATCCCATCCAAGTCTCACGCCCCATCTCCTCTTCTTCTTCTTCTTCTTCTTCAAATCAAACAAGAAACAAAAACAACAGCACAGAGAAACCAACAAAACGCATCAACACAGAGCACTGCACGGCACCCAAACCAGAAAGTAAGAACCGAAAAGAGATGTCAAAGGAAGTGAGTGAAGAAGGGCAGACCCAGCATAGGAAGGACTACGTGGACCCGCCCCCTGCTCCCCTCTTGGACTTTGCCGAGCTCAAGCTCTGGTCCTTCTACCGTGCCCTCATCGCCGAGTTCATTGCCACCCTCCTTTTCCTCTACGTGACCATCGCCACCGTCATCGGCCACAAGGTGCGCTACGCCGCTGACCAATGTGACGGCGTTGGCATCCTCGGCATCGCCTGGGCCTTTGGTGGCATGATTTTCATCCTCGTTTACTGCACTGCCGGCATCTCCGGTACGTTCTTAACTAAGTAACTAACTGCATGGCCCATCACCGTGCCCTCCCTTCTCTTCTTCTTCTTACTCACTCACTCCCTGGTAGCTTAGTTGGTTGCTTATATATATGTATTATAAGTAGTAGTAGTAGTAGTCATGTATTGCTGCTGCTTAATCGTGCTTTGATTAGGTGGGCATATCAACCCTGCGGTGACATTTGGGCTGTTCCTGGCGAGGAAGGTGTCGCTGTTCAGGGCAGTGGCTTATATGGTGGCACAGTGTCTGGGAGCTATCTGCGGAGTTGGGTTGGTGAAGGCTTTCATGAAGCACCACTACAACACTTGGGGTGGGGGTGCCAACTCTGTGATGCATGGCTACAGCAAGGGCACTGCTTTGGGTGCTGAGATCATTGGTACTTTTGTCCTTGTTTACACCGTTTTCGCCGCCACCGACCCCAAGAGAAGCGCTCGTGATTCTCACGTCCCTGTATTCTTCTTCTACCTCTTTCCCTCTTCTTGGATTTGTTTTTTCCTTTCTTCCTTTTTCTTTTTACCGGATCATACCTTAAATCCATATGAGGACGTAATGTACTCGCGTGGTCTTTCTGATGGTGGTGTAGTCTCCGTCGATTTTTATGATCCCGTTGCATCACTCCTTCACTGCTTAAAAAATAGGAGGAGGAGTAAACGATTACAATTGAGAAAAAAAAAACCATATCTTTGTGAATTTTCCATAGTCATGCAACTCTGCTATCTGTATGTGTGTTTTTTTTTGTGGTTAACTTAACATTTTCGTCCTTAGGTGTTGGCTCCTCTGCCAATTGGGTTCGCCGTGTTCATGGTTCACTTGGGTACCATTCCTATCACTGGAACTGGTATCAACCCTGCTAGGAGCTTTGGTGCTGCCGTCATCTACAACAATGACAAAGCCTGGGATGACCAGGTAAGTTCTTTTTTTTTTGTATTCCTTGCGAAGATGATTTCTTTTTTCTTCAAATATTTACTACTGCTGCTACAATAAATGTTGCTAGCATCCAGCAAGCAGCAGGAGTATCATTTTAATGGGATTCTTTACAAATATATGGTGCAGTGGATCTTCTGGGTTGGACCATTTGTGGGGGCATTGGCAGCAGCAGCATATCATCAGTACATCTTGAGGGCTGCAGCTATCAAGGCCTTGGGATCTTTCAGGAGCAACCCCACAAACTAAAGTTAAAAAAGAAAAAAAAGGCCATCCATCCACCTGTCCATGAGGCGTGAAGAAATTAATGAATTCCTAATTCTCTCTCAATATCTGGAATTGCTTGTTTTCCGTCGTGTGTGTTAGATAGATAGAGGGAGAGGATTTAATTTATGAACCATCCCATCTTTTCTTTTGTAAACTTATCATTCCCTTTAACTTGTTTTTCATATAGCTTCCATCTTTTTTTTTTTTTTTTTTTTTTATGTTTTTCCTATTTGTTGCTAGTCTTGGATGTGTATATTTATTTGGTATGATGAATAGTGCTGGTGGAGTTGTTTCTTTAAATCTCTGCAAATATTTAGAGTTGTAAACGAGTCAAATCGAATCGAGTATTTCATGTTTGAGCTCTGTTCGTGAAGTGATTCGAATGTCTGTGTTTGTTCGTCAATTTTTGAATTTCAAATGTGTTCGTGTTCGTTTGCGAACATGTTCGAAGTGTTTGAATTCAAATTATTTTAAATTTTAAATATATCATGCAAATTATTAATTATTTTAAAAAATAATTAAAGCATTAAGTGATTAAATTTTATTATTCATTAATTATATAATTAATATTAACATAAAAATAATAAATAAAATAAAGTAATTTGCCCTCCAAATATAAAAGTTCAGTCATAAAATTAATGCTTAAATTTATGAAATGATAATTATGTTCATGTTCGCAAATGTTAGTTAAAACTCGCGAATATGCTCGTGTTTGCGTTCGCTCGATTATTAATCAAATAAAAAAATTCGTTCGAATTCGATTTGTTTAAGGTTTCGAACAAATTTTTCACGAACGAGTCGAAACGAACCGAGCTGTCGAACAGCTACAAATATTGCTCCTTTCCTCTCTGTTGCAAGTGGCAATACAACACCAACCCCCCGGGCCCTTCTTCTGCCAGATACAAAATAAAATGAAAACCCATTATTGTGTTCATTTTTTTGGAATGCGGGGATCCAAGGGAACTTAGGGTTGATAGTACTGTAGTAGTTCCATGGGGTGAAAAGAGCCATTGTCCTTACTATTAACCCCTCGGGCCCCCTTACATGACGTGATAAGTTTTGATCATGCTCTAAAGATTAATTGCTCTGTTTTCTTCCTCGGGAAGTTTGATTTTGACCAATTCATTTCCCGGAGCAACGAGAGGGTTGCAGTTGGGAGGGTATGATTATCATTGCTTGGAAAGAAAGAGAAAAAGGGTTTTACTTTTACCTACCCTGTGAAATTGGTAACGAAGAAGATGCTCCAGTTCGTGACTCAAAATAAGCAGTGAGTTGTTATCGGTGCATTTGTGGTCCATGCAGCTTTTAACTTTTTCTTCTCTAAAGAATTTGTTAGGGAGTGTAGGCCACACTGCAGCTCTGGAAAGCCTGAGAAAAGGTCATTCTGCAGGCGCGACACAATGAAGGGGTGGGGGACCCTGCCCCTGATGATGCCTTGTTTTGTTTGGACTTAAAAGACGAACAATACAGGACTTTAGCATAGGGAAAAGAAGAGCAGTTTAAACGATGCTCCATAAAGAAAAGTGTTCCTTCTCTAATACTGTAGAATAGGAATTAAATGGTGGCAGAGGGAAAAAGAGCCCCGGTCCGGTGGGAATTTTTATGACATTCCAATCGAAGATCACAGGGGTCCTGTGACTACCCGATGGAAGGAAGGGCCTAGGAACGCTGTGCGCCCACATGGGAGAGCAAAACCACCGGTGGGGGAGCGTGCTAGAGTCCGGCATTATCCATATCCAATTGCCTTTCTTTTTCTTTTTGGGGGTTCTTTCTTTCTTTTTTTAAACAACGAAAGCATCGTACGATTCGGCTTTAACATTTTTTGTTGATTGTGTCATAGCTAATAAATATTAATTCGGATGTAGTTAGTCTTATCCTTGGATGAATTGCTTTTGCTTTTTGGAGTTTAGAGTCAATAAGAAAAGACAAGAATAAAAGGTTGGATCACGAATCTTGCTTTATTTTGTGCGCTGGTAGTTCAAGAACAATTTCTGAGTATGTTTTCATGGAAATTTTTTTATAAAAAATAATAATATTTTGTTTGGATAGGGTATTATTTAAAATAATTACTGTAGCACTTTTTGTGATGTGATGTATGTGAGATAAAAAGATGGTTGGGAATATAAAAAGGTGGATTGGAAAATGTGTTTATGATGTAAGCGAAATATTATTTGGGATAAGTTTTGTATCCAAACACTCCATTATCATGCTTGCATTATATATATATATTTTTCATTAATTATTTATGTTATCAATTATCATTTTATCTCGCATATGTCACATCTCACGAAAAATGCTATAATATTTGCTTTTCAATGTTTTGTCAACAGATCTAGTGCAGTATATGATGAAAACTTCTACAAGGCGGCCACCCTTTGTATAATAATGCCCGTTTCCTTTGACAATTTGAGAAATAGCTAGCCAAATTATTCCATCTCAAATATTAAATTTTTCTACATTTCTCTCTCCCTCTCCAAGCTTAAAAACAAAAGGAAAGTTTGTAGTGCAGAAATTGGGATAACTTTAGAAACCTCCCCTAAGGGGAGATTTTTGATAATTTCACTAACGTCGCTTGAGATTTGTAAAATTACACTATTCTCCCATAAAATTAAGGTTTTGATAACAAAATCAGTCCAAATAAAAAACTAACATTTAAAAAGTATTTTAAGGAGATAGATGAAACTTTTATTCTATAAATACTCCTTATGTATGTGTATAAGTTGTATTAATAAAAGAATGAAAATAATTAAAAATTAGAAAACAATTAATACACACATTTCACATTCAATACATTAAATAACACAAATAAGCAACAAAATTACACTAATGATCACACGATTTAACAAAACAGACCAGTCATCTTTCTTAATATGATATTTGTTATGATTCTTATGATTTTGAACAAATTTTTTTTTTTGAATTTTGCCTTTCTTTTCCCTTCTTTCTCTTTCACTTCTACGAAATAACTTTACAACTATCACAACTTTAAGAGTTTCAAAAAAAAATTTCTCATGACTAAGGGTGTAAGCGAACCAAATTGCTTGCAAAGCCTTGGTCAAAAGTTTGGCTCGAACTCAGTTTGCCTGAATTTGCGCTCGAACTCGAGCTAATCGTTTTGTGTAACGAGCCAAATTCGAACATCAACAGTAACTATTCGAGTACTCAATGAACTTAATCGAGTATTTATATTATTTATATATTATATATTTTAATTATAAAATGACTATTATGAGTTAGTATTTTAATAAATTTACATGAGATAATATTCAGTAAAAAAAGTGATAGATGACAACAATTGTAATTTGATAAATCTAAAATGTAAAAAATTAAAAACAAGAAAAGAAAAGCTCAAGCTCGATCTCGAGTAGTTCGAGCTTTGATAAGACTTGCAGTTTACTCGAACTTATATTTGTAAGACTTGCATTACGTCGAGTCAAGTTCGATTTCAAATTTATATATTTGTTTGAACTCGAACTCGAGCATGGTACTACTTGAGCTTAACTTAACTCAATAGCATCCCTACTCATGACCAATCTTCTTTTGTCCTGTATTTTCTGTCTTCTACTAGAAAGCCCTTCTTCTTACGTCATTGTGTACAATTGATTTCTCGTCATTGTCAAATTATGTCAATCACAAAATGATGCCATTTGATATATCAATTGGCATTATTTTGCAATTGCAGGTTACCGTATACAATTGATTTCTGATCATTTTCAAATTCTATCAATCACAAAATGGTACCATTCGATATTTCAATTGGCATTATTTTGTAATTGCAAGTTACCATTCATCATTAAAGAAATTTCTAACAATTATTTCCATTAATTAGTCACTAACAATTAATTAATACTCTAATTACTCAATCGTCAGATATTAGTTTCTAGTAAGGCATAAAGTCTCAGGGTACATCGGTAAATTTTTCATGTGATGTAACTAACTGAGCTCACAATTATGCCAAGGGAGGTGAATATAATTTACAACCTCAGAGGATTTTGAAATTACCCCGCAGAAATTCTCCCCGAATCTCTCATCGACCATTTTGAAGAAGTAAATCCAGAGGAGATTGCATCCTTGACCAGTAGCTGTCGACTGCAGTGGACCAAAATCTCCCCACCTTAAGTTATTCTTTTTCCCTCACTGAATTCTCTGGTCCAGACACCCGATGGAATCCTTCGGATGACCAAATGAAACAATGGAAAGAGTAGTCAGTCGTGCTACAGTTGAGAGAAAAAATCATAAGCAGTCCAGTACGAGATGGAAAGCGGTGATTGCCTGGCTGGTCTCCCAGAATAGAAACAGCCAGAATCGAGAATAGACGGAGAAAAAGACCCCAAAAAACTTTCATTCATCTTTGCTACAGTTACTTTCATTACCCCAAAAAAACCATTTCAACTACCACACAGGATGAACGAACTACCAAAGAGCTTCAACCAGATCGTGATAATGTAAAAGATGATTACACAGCAGATACCAGCCGTTTTACCTCCAACCTTACACAACAGCTTGTTTTCGCAAGAAACTCAGTTCTGAAGACATCCTCTACATAACTGATCATCAAGTCAATGCGTACTATTGTTTTAGTACTTTATGTTGAATGATACCACTTGAGAAATGCTGACTAATGTTGGTTTTTCCTACGTGCTTTTGGTGTTTCAATTTTCTGGTGTAGGATGGGGAATGTTAAACATAATTATGAAGCCCGTCAATTTCATCCACTCACACCAACATTCTGTTTTCTTCACTTGATGTTTGGGCAAGTTAATCTTTCATGGAAGAGAACACTAAGAGAAAAGAGAAAACACCATCATGGCAATATCTACTGTCACCACCTTTATCCGATTCACAGAAGGGATAAACTGGAAAGTAAATCTTGCAGAAGTCCTCCAATTACAACTTCATAATAAAGCACAAAATGTTCCGTCTGTGTACAACAAACTATTTTGACAGACGAAACCTTGGATCATGAACAGGGGAAGGCAGTGAATGCAATCGCTGGGTCAAGCACCGATTCGCTACGCAGGATGGAAATGTAATCCATGTATACCCAAAGCATAAAGAATCTTGCCTTCTTGTATTCCACTTCAGTCTGGTAAGGCAGTTCCTCTTTCAAGATTGTTTTTGATCTCCAGAGTATATTTGCCGAAGGCACGCTCAATCTTCTTATTGAAATGCTCATTTCGGTCATTGATGGAGTCGATGTCCTTCTCTTCACGGTACCTTCTCCTCCTGCTAAATGCTCTGCGCTTTTCTTCCCTGTCCTTGAGCTCCTTCACCATTTTGTCAATTTTTTCTTCCGCTATTTTTGGTGCCTGTCCAGTCAGAAAAAATAATAATTATGTCCAGCTCCCAAAAAGCCCAAACAAACATAAACATACCAGAACATCAGTGCAAAAGAAATAATCAGCCGGAGGATCAGTGTGTATACTTACTTTTCCATACTGGAGACTCGAAGCATCTCGGTAGAATTCTGGATCAGCTTCTTTCATTTTGTTGTATTCCTCTAGATCCACCTCAATGTTACCTGTTCTTTTCTTGTATGCATTGTACAATGTTTTCTGATTAAAGACTGTTAAAAAGGAAAACAGAAGTTCAGTTGCCCATCAATGTGTTCATCGGTGTAAAGTTACACAGGAAAAACCCATAATACAATCATAAACCCCAGCCATAAAGCATTAAAAACTCTAATTGCTTCATAAAAATAGCATCCTAAACTAGACAAGGGAGAGAATTTATGAGACCACTTTTGCAATACGTCAAGCGCAATTTGTGGAATATTTGCTATATTCTCAACTTGCAAATGTAGAGCACTTTAAGCAACAATGCAAAACCAAATCAACCAAGCCTTCCCAATTACTTAGTTGCCATTATACAAACGCATCTTCTTAATTCACAGGTAACATCTAATCCTTCTCTATCTGCCTCTAGCTGCTAAATTTGGTCTTCATCATTCAATAACCCATGTGGAAGGCAAGCAGGAGAGATTCATTAATTACCAAGTCACCAACAATATAGTTTTCATGTTTATGGGGCTAAATGTCTTGAATGGAGTAGCTTGAAGTTCAAAATAGAATACAATTGGTAAAATAATTTTGTTGAAGCAACTCAATCGCAATGTCAATCTCAATCTGAATAATGAATATTGTGATGCCACACTCTCTTATAAGCAGATTACTTAGGCTACAGAATACAAAGATACCTATACTACAATCATGCGTATGCAAATCCTCCTTACACGTGCGTCCATTTAATGTAGACAGAGAACGAATATATTACCATCCCAACCAGCTGGAGCAGGGTCCTTCTCCCACTTCTTATACTTTGTTTCTGCCATGTCCTGTGTGTCTAGCATGTAAGCTTTACTCATGTCCAAACCATTGGCATCTAGAAGTCTACCGATTTTCTTCTTTCGTTCCTCGAGCCATTTCTGCTTAGAAATGCCCCTAGATTCTTCTGGAACTTCCATTTTTTTCTTTTCTGCTACCATGGCCGTTTGATTTGCTTTTCTGGCCTCATTCTGCCCGCAAGGAAAAGCAGATTAGAAAACATCAGAAAATAAATACAACAACATAAAGGTTCAACAGAAAAACCAAAGTGAGTAGATGATGCAATTTTTCATTAATAAGAGACCAGAGTGAGGATTTAACACGAAAAAATCACGTGATTCTAACCATTTTAAGCCTTAGCTCAAACAACTTTTTCTGCCTTCCTGTAAGATTTGTCATGTCCACTCCCACATTATCTTCAGCATCAGAGCTCCTCTCCCCAGCAGAATCATTATTAGCCCCATGTAAGTCTTCACCCTCATTAGAACTGGCGACTGGATTGGGCTGATCTCCACTATCATAGGCTTCCACTAGTTCTAGCACATTCCATATAGAAATGTCAATATGCATATATAATTCAAAAATATCAAGCCAATGTTGAAAAAACAAAGCCTTTCCAGGAGAAGGCTACTCACAGGCACAAGCCTCCTTTTCATGCACCCGATCTATGTTCTTACAGTAACCAATAACAAACTAGTACGATTGTTAGGTACCAATGCCTACTAAAGTTTCTTATCAACTGATCAGAACTCTAAAAACACAACCATCTATCAAAAACTATTCTGGATTTGCAGAGGCACACCCCAAACAATGACATGTACCACAAACATGTGAAATACTCAAAGTACTCATTTTAATTTAAAAGTTCATGTTGAGAGAGTTACGAGGTAAATTCCTATTCTCTGGCCTAATGACACTTGTAAATGGTGAAAATGCAGTGACAGATGTAAATAAGAAAGATATAGCACAGGAAAAGAAGCAGGAGGCTGAAGCATTGCTTCTTGATAGTTCGGCTGCATCACAAATATCTTCAACTAGCTTATTTGTGAAATTCCAATAAATAGGCACAGGAAAGTATATCAAAGCAGTCACAAAAGGATTAATAATCAACTGCATCATCCAAGGCTAGCAAAATAAATGCTTGGAACAGTGAAGGATCAGAAGGGCAAAAAGGCCAGATGGTGGGTGCCGAAATAAGGAGACTGGGCTCCAAATAAGTTCAAGGATACTAAAGTAGACAGGGCAAGTTCAAAGCTACCCAGTAATCATTAAAGGCACATATACCCTTAGATCATATTTAGTTCACAAAGATATTTAGCTCTTGCATGGGTGACCACTTCTCAGCATTTTATCAGGGGAGGACTCTGACTGATTGACCAAGCTCCCACAGCCATTCTTCCCTCAACTGTTCTCTGTTTCAGTTAAATTGAACCAGCTGACGAAGTTTGATGCATAAAGATGCCCATAAGGGTGCTATAATAACACTGGGCACCATCCTGCCGATATAGCCACCCCTAGATCTAAGGAATGGGAAACTTGTAAGTGTCTAGGAGTTGGGAAAGGTGAAAAACAGTGCCTAAAGTTGGAGGTAACAAGCTTAAGAATGTCTTGTTAGGTTCATTACAAGGTACGGTTGGGTGAAATTAGCATATAGGCTCAGCACAGCAGCATACAAGAATATAGTTAATATTAGAATCAATGGCTCCAGAAGCCAGCATACTATAGAAACAAATTTATAGCTATCACCTAACTACTTATGTTAATCCTAGAGTAAAAATAGGAAAAGCAAAGTCATCTCCAATTCAAACTCCCAAGTCCATTTTCTCATCACAGCTTTTAAGCACGGCACAACAAAAGCTTAAATTACCTAGACAACATGACTTGCAAGCTCGAACCAACTCATATAGAGGTACAATATTGGCCAATTCCTATCTCCAATCTCCAAAGAAAAGAACAGAAAATACAGTTGAGTGTAGGAAACCAACCTGTATTATTTGTATTCATCTTCTTCTTGAGCTCAGCAATGATCTTGAAACAATATTCACTACATTCATGGTAAGGGTTAGATGCATTCCTGCAATCAGGATGC
Source organism: Coffea eugenioides (assembly GCF_003713205.1). NCBI lineage: Eukaryota > Viridiplantae > Streptophyta > Magnoliopsida > Gentianales > Rubiaceae > Coffea > Coffea eugenioides. The sequence goes on from NC_040043.1 coordinate 40,680,172, forward strand.
ACCCTTCCTTCTTTGGTCATCCCGTTAATACTGTATCACTAGGAATAGAAACATCAACAGACAACCATATCAGAAAAGGGATCAAGTTTCAAACAACAGCACAAAACTAATGGAATATGACGTATCAGATAAATCAACTGCAGTACCCCAAAAAAATTTAAAAAACTACATCCCAAGTAAGAATACAAGACTTCCAACTGATTACTCAGTCTAACACAATGCCTTCTCCAAACAAGAAAAGGGGGAGGGGTTACTGAACCTAATAACCTCGTCGGATTTGCAAGTAAAACCGAACCTAAAAACCATCATTCTTTAATTTCTAGAAGCAGTTACTGATCAACCGATAGTACCATAGTAAAAGAATTGTAATCACCAAAACGTTAAATTAGGTTACTATTAGTCCTTTATCCCGAATCACAAGACAATATGAAGAAGTTTAGAGGTAATTCAGGGAAAGGTATTCTAATTGTAGCTGCCTTACAAGTTATGGAAGAGCATACCCGGGAATAAGAGGACTTTGGGTCGATCTGTGTAGGTGCTCCGGTTTGCTGGTGTGCGGGGGCCAAATTGGGGAGCGAAGGAGGAATGATGTGCAGCGCCGGGAATAAGGGAGAGTAATGGAGGTTCGGCGTTGGAGGCGCAGGCGAGGAGTGAAGAAGAGCAGGGAAAAGCAGTGCTGCTATAAAAAGGGCAAAAGGGAAGACAGATAGAAAGAGGGCCGACGACGGAGAAGGCTCTGGTGGACTCCTCCTGGGATAAATACTTTCGCGGTCTTTGGTTGTGTTTCGGAATCTGTTATCCGGGGGGATACAACTGATATCCCCTGATTTATGGCGGCCCAAACACGCCCTTGATGCGAAATGAGGAAAGATTTTATGGCAAATTACGCTTTACCTCCTGTAGTTTAGTATTTTTTTTATATAACCCCCTTATAGTTTCAAAAATTATACATAACCCTCTCATGGTTTGGATTAAAGTGTCAAAATAACGGAAATGATCATTTATTTTTAAAATGTAAAAAATACTCTTATGTAAAGTTGAAAATTATTTATTAATCAAAGGGGGTTATGTGTATATTTCAAAAATTATAAGGAAATTATATGGTAAAATATAAAAATCATACAGGGCTAGTGTGTCATATATATATATGAGGGTATTTTCGATATTTTTAAAAATTTCGTTACGAATGACCATTTCCGTCACTTTATCACTTTAATTTAAACTATTGCTTTTGAGATTATAGAGAGGTTATGTCAAAAATACTAAACTATAGGGAGGTGAAGTGTAATTTGCCCAAGATTTTATACCAGTGGTATATGCGCACTCATACGAGTGAGGGTGCTTAAGAGGATGAATAGTGAATATCATTCACATACTCCCATGCCTAGATATAGTATGATTATGCAAAACTAAAATAAAATGAAAGACAAAACAAATATAAATTGATGGAAAATCTCCCTCGCAACAAAACATATCAAGGAAATCCATGCGATCATCCAGGACTATTATGCAGACATTCCAATCAATTACCTTTAAGCATGTCTATAAGGAGGCAAACTTAGTGTGCGGATTTTTTGGCCAAGATGGGTGTAGAAGCAGAAGAAAATTTTATTTTGTTTGATTGTATTCCCTTGGCAATTTCTAGACTTTTAGAACTTGATTGCAGAGGCTTTGCCCTCCCTCGGTTTGTAAACCTCTGTTAAATGTTATTTTGAATGTAGTCTTTCTTACCACAAAAAAAAAAAAAATGGTATAGTAACTGGAGAAGTTCTTTGTCATGGTATCAGAATTGGTGGCATAATGATGGCATGGTAATTGGAGAGTTACTTTGTCATGGTAGATGGCAAAAGATTTTTTATGGAGTGAAAATTTAAAAGTTGTAAACATGAAAATTTTTCGAAGTTGTATGATGTCTAGCAGCTCAGTTTAATGTATAATTTGGTTAATTGGGTGAAAAGGAGTTTATAATCGCAGAGAATTAGTTTTGCAGTTGTATAGTTTAAGAAATTGTGGTATATCGACAGTTACGCAGTTAAATTTTAGTGGTATACGTATTTATTGGTTAATAATTAATTCGAAGGGTAAAATTGAAATCACAAAAAATGAATACTAAATTGTTTCTACCAAACTAAACTCTTGCTCCCGCTTTATTATTGTAGACATAATAATATTGTCAGAAAATCATACTGCGTTTGTTTGGATAGGAGTTTATTTGGATGATTTATTTGAAATAATTGCTGTAACACTTTTTGTGATGTGATGTATGTGAGATAAAAAAGGTGATTGGGAAGATAAAAAGGAGATTGGGATCTGTGAAGCAAATTATTTTTTTTCAAATTATCTCAATCCAAACACACTAGTACTATTATTGTTAGTATATTGTTTGATAAGTATACTAAACCACTTGTACTGTTACATTGGATTAATTAACTAATGAGTTGTTTGATACATACACGTTTGGGAATTTGGGGAATGAGAATTGGAATGGAAATTATAATCTTCACCTTCAATGTTTGATTTCAATTAACATGCCTTTCATAATTCCATTATATTAATGAGTTAATCCATTTCAAATCCAAGTAGGAATGGTAAGGTTACATATTTTAAAACTTCTATTTTTAGAAAATGACACCCGTTATACTTAACCAAACAAATGGTAATTAATTTGCATGCCGATTTCTAACCCTCATGCTTGTAAACCAAACATCCCTAAAGCTACTTGTGAATTGCTTGCAAGTATCGAAATGCCCCTTGATTTATTAACATTCCCCCCCCCCCCCCCAACTTAAACAGCTTTGGAGTTCACATTCAACTCGAATGGTGCTTCTTTGGACTTCTATAAAACAAAAATTGGCAATAACAAAATCCTTGGGCACAAGGGAAAGTTAGAGAAGACCAAGTTGTTGATTTATGTCCAAAGAATAAAATGGAGGAAAGTAACATAATCTTGGACTCACTTAAATCTCTTAAATGCGTCTTGTTTACTTCAGATTTATACTTTTGGCTTCCAAACAATTTCCCTCTTAGAGTTGTGTGACATAGGGTGAGACTGGAGGTGCTATCAAGTCGAGTCGAACTCGAGTAGCACCATACTCGAGCTCGATCGAGTAAAAAAATTTGGACTCGAGCTTGATTCGATGAAATAAAACTAAACTCAAGCTTGACTCGTTTGAGCTTGAGTAAGCTCGAGTAAATATCAAGCCCGAGCCACTCGAGCTCGAGTTCGAGTTTTAAAATAAAACTATAATTTTTTTAAAAAATATATAATATATAATATAATATAATATAAATAAAATATGAAAGCTCGATTAAGCTCGGCGAACACTCGAGTACTTATTTCTTGAGCTCAAACTCGACTCGTTAAATTTAACGAGTAGCTCGAGCTCAAACTCGAGCTCGATTTTACCGAGCTCGAGTCAAGCTTTTGATCAAGCACTCACGAGCAGCTTGACTTGCTAGCACCCCAGGTGAGACTTTGTCAAGACAAAAGTGGTTGAAAATGGTCAACTAGAACTTTAGGGGGAAGACAAACTAAGGATGCGTTTGGTTCACAAACAGGATGAGAGGGATTTACTTATTTCCAAACTACTCATTTTGGGTTGAGTCATCCTTACATGAGTAATCTTATTATCTAGTGTTTGATTGGTTTTATATTAGCTGCGAGGTGTTAGGGAATAACATCATCCTGTGTTTGCGTTTGGTTAGATATAGGATGAAATGGAATTACGTAATTATAAACCACAAGATCCTTTTGTCAAATCAACAATTAGAAGTTTTAATCGAGCCTGATAAACCCAAATTCGACTTGTAAAAAGTAGATATTTTGGATTTTGGATTTCAAGCTAACATTCTGAGACCACATTCAGGGACACAAATATATTGGAGTTTCGAGCTTAGTTTTAAAAGCACCTTGGGGGAAAAAGATCATAACACTTGCTTGCGGCAATTATTTTTCCACAGGTAAAAAAATTTAAAACAAACTTGCTATTTCTATGACCTTTATTTTGCAGTACAATGGATCCACTTTTTCCTTCTAAATCCTTTGTTTTGAGAACCCTTTATTGCTAACGGCAGCTAGTGGGAGAGAAAAGGAGCAAGACTGGGCAAATTACTGTATTGGATATCAAACACAGCATCCACTGACAATCACTTCAATCTTTTCAGTTACATACCCTAATAAAAAAAAAGTTCTCTACATCATACTAGTATAAATATTTAGCATGCATCATCAAGAAAATTTTAATAGTAAATCAAGTACAAGAAGAAGGTAAATCACAGAAGTCCCTCTTTCGGATGCATTATTTGGGTTTGGATTGGTGGATGGCAGTGGTGCTGAAGCAGACGTTCCTGATGCAGTAGTATTGCTGGCTGCGCCTGCTTGACTTACATCGACACCAAACCTCATCCCATCCAGACAGTGCCCAGATATGTCACAAATAAACCAATACTTCTTGGCTTCTTTGAGCTCAATTTGATCGCTTCCACTTGTGTATTTTGCCACAACTCCACTGCTTGCATCGCAAGATCGAAAGGTGGCCTCACTCACTTCATACACATTATGTTCCCCTTTTGTATACTTGAAAACTAATCCACCAGAGAGCAAAAAAACATGTAACTAGTGATCAAGGACTTTTTCTTTTTTTGTAGTTCTTCGTTATGGAAATCGTAGAAAAGAAAAATTAACTTGAGGGACGAAGGATGAATATACATACATATATACACACGTACCCAAAATATCATCAACCGTGAAGTTGTACTTGGTAGACCAGGCGAGATAGTTGACTCCAATGCTCCAATTATCCTCATCACCTACCGTGTAAGTCTCGCATCTGGCACCGCACAGCAGCAGAACACAGACTAAAGAAGCATGCAAGAAGCAGCTGAAGGAGATGCCATAGCGAAGCTTAATTTCTTTTTTCATAGCCTGAAAAGCTATAAAGATGTTGATCGACCGGAACCCTTGTCAATTCTGCACAGTTTCACCTATCTTCCACCATTGCTTAAAACAGAAGACTTTCTTTGTACAGTTTTATGTAATTATACGAAGACAGCTACAGGGTGATTGATATATTTGGCCTGGTGTGACTTGTTGGAAAACACCGGCTTGTTGTGGGCCTTTTCCCACTTGCAATTTCAATATTCATAAATGCTACTAGCATTGAGGGGGCGCTTGGTTCATGCTCCGGAATTGGTATTGGATACGGAATGAATTATAAAAAATCAATATGGGTATAAGCTCCGGGTATCATTGAAATCACTACTGCTTGGTACAATTTTTAGTGGAATGGGTATCAAAATTATTATTGCATTTTTGCCATATCTTTTTGGGATAATTTCAGAAACCTCCCCTGAGGTTTCTGATATTTACACTCACCTCCCCTGTGGTTTGAACAATTACACTAACCTCCCCTGAGCTTACTAATCATTTACAAATTCAGTCCAAATGATTAAAATATTGTTTTAGAGAGTGAAATTAGAATTTTGTACCTGATTTGCCCTTTGTGCTACATGTCCAATGAATGACAAAGTATTACAAATTAATTAATAATTAATAAATTTTAAGGAGCGTAGTTTATAAGCAAATACGTATTACTTATTTAAAGTACCAGCTCTTTACGGGTATTTTACTTTCAAACATTTACTTTATTACAAATATTTATTCTCAAATACAGATTTGTATTTACTCTCAAATATTTAATTTTTGTTAAATAAAAAACCTACCGGTTTTTCTTCCGTAGAAATATTAATATAACACTTTTTCAATTTTAGTTATAAATATTTATGTATTTAGCATAAATTAAATGATTCAGGATAAAATACTCATAAAGAACTAATACTTTACTCATGTAATGGATGAAAATCATAAAAAAATTAATACTTTATGGGCCATTTCTTTTTTTAAAAAAATATTTAATTTATAGTAAATAGATAACCTACTGATTTTCTTTTTGCGAGAATATTACTGTAACACTTTTTAATTTTTAATCACAAACGTTAATATATTTATCATAAATTAAATATTTGAAAATAAAATATCTGTACTGATTTAAGTTAAGGAGTGTAGTTTATTGATTTAAGTAAGGAGTGTAGTTTATAGGCAAATACACATAACCTATTTAAAGTACCCGCCCTTTACAGATATTTTATTTTCAAATATTTAATTTACGATAAATATATTAACGTTTGTGATTAAAAATTAAAAAGTGTTACAGTAATATTCTCGCAAAAAGAAAATCAGTAGGTTATCGATTTAATATAAATTAAATATTTTTTAAAAAAATAAATGACCCATAAAGTATTAATTTTTTTATGGTTTTCATCCATTACATGAGTAAAGTATTAGCTCTTTATGAGTATTTTATCCTGAATCATTTAATTTATGCTAAATACATAAATATTTATAACTAAAATTGAAAAAGTGTTATATTAATATTTCTACGGAAGAAAAACTGGTAGGTTTTTTATTTAACAATAATTAAATATTTGAGAGTAAATACAAATCTATATTTGAGAATAAATATTTGTAATAAAGTAAATATTTGAAAGTAAAATACCCGTAAAGAGTTGGTACTTTAAATAAGTAATACGTATTTGCCTATAAACTACGCTCCTTAAAATTTATTAATTATTAATTAATTTGTAATACTTTGTCATTCATTGGACATGTAGCACAAAGGGCAAATCAGGTACAAAATTCTAATTTCACTCTCTAAAATAATATTTTAATCATTTGGACTGAATTTGTAAAGGATTAGTAACCTCAGGGGAGGTTAGTGTAATTGTTCAAACCACAGGGGAGGTGAGTGTAAATGTCAGAAACCTCAGGGGAGGTTTCTGAAATTATCCCTATCTTTTTCTTTGTTGGGTTCAATCATGCGGAGCCTTTAGCAACAATCACCAGCCATCATCCAACTACAGAGAATTTCTTAGGCTGTACGGCATTCATTTGGCGGAGAACGAGGCAAAGCAAATATACAGACTTGCTTGGAATACTCTTCGCACCCAGATTTTACAAGTCAACGCATACAACACAAAACAAAAGTAAGCAAAAGAAGTTACTGAAGAACCCATTTCCCGTTAGCTACTTGACTCCATTATAGCCAAACCCGGAGTTCCTTCATACAATACCAGCCATCATCAGACCATCCCCAATCAAGGCCTTCTGTTTTTTTTTTTTTCCATTTTTTGTTCTTTCCTTTTCTTTTTTCTTGTCAATTGATACAATCCAAATTGAGAACCTGTCAATGGCTTGCAAACAGATTTAAGGAACATTGAGTGGGGTGGCACCAAACTCAAGCCGACCGGTTTCTTTCTCAAGTTGAAGTTGAACCCCTTGAGATTGCGGCTGTAAATTCTGGTACTGATTTAAACTCAGAGGTGAGGTTGTGCAGGAGCTTGTTGTGATGGATGAAATTTGGGGGGTCTAGGGTTAGGATTTTGAGGGTGAGGAAGGAGTGATACTAGTGAGGAGGAAGGTGGAAGTTTTTGAGATGTCGAGTGATGGCAAGGAAAATTTTTGGATGCCATGGAAGAGGAGACAGAGTGGTGGGAGATGATGGGAGAAGACCGGAGGGAAGATGACTGAACGAGGGTGAAGGGATCAACGAATAAAAAAAATGTTTTATAAAAATTATCTTGGAATCAAATATAGGAATTAACAAAACCCACCAATCCACTCGGGAATGGGGAGTTGCTAACTTTTTAGAATTCATTCCAAAATCTTGAATCCTACACCTATTATCCAAGCACTTAAAATGGATACCATTCCAAATCCTGAATCCCATGATAAGTACTACTAGTAGTTTGAAAACTTCAATGAAGAAAAATGAGGAATAAGAAACTGGATTTGTGGGGGCAAGTCGTGACCATTGATCTCGTTTGATCAAAATTATTAAACTCGGCTCAAGCTCAAGTTGAAGTTAATCCCATCCATAACTGTAAGAAACTGTTTTGCAATGATGAACCGACGTTCGTTGTAAATGGACTACTCTATAAATTGGTGTACAAGTAAATTAAGTTGTTCTTCTTTGGTTTGTACATAGTTACACTATGGAACTCCAAAACCTGGTGTGACATGTTCAAACTTGAGCTGAACTAATGACTGAGTTTGTTTGGACAACAAGAATTTGGAATAAAAATTTCAGATTTTGTTTTGCTTGCATCGTACACACAATTCCCAATCACCTTTTTATCTCACATACATCACATCACAAAAAGTGCTACAGTAACTGGATCAAATAAATCATCCAAATAAATTTTTATCCAAACAAACAGAATATATGGAGAATCGGGTTTGAGATTTGTTCCCCGATTGCATTAGAGTATTAGCAGTTAAATGAATCAAACTGATGGTTAGCTCGACTCGTCTAGGTTCGTTCGTGTTTGATAACGGTTCGTTCGAAATTTTATACGAGTCGAGTTCGAATAAATATTTTAGCTCTATAAGTAATCGAATGAACATGAACTCGTTCGCGAATTTAAACAATTGTTTGCGAACATTGGTCTAATTATAATATCACAAAATTTATGGTTAATATTATATTCCTAATTTCTAATTTCAAGTTTAATTGTTCGCGAACATGGATCTAATTGTTCGCAAACGGCTTGTTTATATTAAACGAGTCGAACTCGAGTTCAAACTCGAACTAAAATTTTGTTTAAGAGCCAAACACAAATTTGAAAGTCGAAAATTATCGAACGAATACAAGCCTTATTTGAATAGTTTAATGAACATATTCGATTCGACTTGACTCGACTAGTTTTTAACTCTAAGATTTAGTAGTCTCTGCCCCATTGAGGAAACCAAATTTGGAATAATTTGATGCCAGCAAGTCAACGTGCTCAAATAAGGTATAAATAACGAGCAATCCAAACACACTAAAATTTCGCCCCCGCGTGAATGGTCCAGCGACAGCGCCTCTCACCAGTGAACCCTGAGGTCACAAGTTCGAGTTGTCACGACCTCGAGGTTGATTTCTGGAATGATGGAAGAATTGGAGGAATGTTAATTGAGAAGAGTCAAGAATTAGGGAAATTGAGAGGTTTTGGAAGAATGAACAGAGGAAGTTGGGGAGAGAAAGAAGAAAGCAAGAATGAGGAGCAGCAAAGACTTGTGATTAATTTCCGTATCCCTCCATTACATGTGGGCCCTACTTTTATAACCAACCTAACCGACTGGCCAGACAGTTAGCAACTGAATTTAACAACTAGATGCCTTATTAATTGGAACGGCATCGTATTGCCATTACTTAAGAGAACCAAAGCTGCACCGTTTTACTAATCTACTGACTTAACTAACTATTGCTCCAATTAGTGCTCTAATTGAGCCATTATTGCGTTAAGGTCCTATAGTTTGTGACCTGACAATCCCTTCCCCTTAAGAACAGACTTGTCCTCAAGTCTGGAATGCAGGAAACTATCGCTCGATGAAGGACTTATCCTCCCAAGAAGCTTCCTCTGCCTCCAATTGACTCCATTTGATCAAGAACTGAATGACAGGTTGCTCATTGCGCAAAATGACCCTTCTACTCAGGATTGCCTCGGGCTGTAATGGACACTGGTCTTGTGTATCTAATTCTGGCAGATTGATAGAGCTTCCTCGCAGTGTGCCCAGCTTCTTCTTGAGCAGTGAGACATGAAACACAGGGTGCAATCTCGTGCCTGTTGGTAACTTCAATTTGTAAGCCACTGAACCAACTTTCTCCTCCACCTCAAATGGTCCATAGTATTTTGCAGATAGCTTGAGACACTTCCGTACTGCCACTGTTTGTTGTCGATATGATTGAAGTTTCAGAAACACCCAATCCCCAACAGCAAATTCCCTCTCGGTCCTGTGTTGATCAGCAAAGTACTTCATTCTTTGCTGAGCCTTAGCTAAGTTGTCCCTGATGCAAGTTGAGATTCTATTTCTCTCCTGGAGCAGGTTGGCAGCTGCAGGTACCACAGAGTCTAAGTAAGGCCCCAATGGTAGAGGTACTGGCTTATATCCAAACAGTGCTTCGAAGGGTGTCATCTTGAGGCTGGAATGATAGGTAGAATTGTACCACCATTCAGCCATAGGTAGCCATTTGCTCCACTGTGATGGCATTTCTCCTGTCATGCATCGCAAGTAGCTTTCCACACACTGATTGAGCATTTCACTCTGACCATCAGATTGTGGGTGGTAAGAGGACGTATAATGCAAGTCTGTTCCCAGTACCTTAAATAATTCCTTCCAAAATCCACTGGTGAAGACCTTGTCTCTGTCAGTGATGATGGATTCAGGCAACCCATGTATTCTGAATATGTTGTCCAGAAAAACTTGTGCTATTACTTTGGCAGTGAAAGGATGAGTGAGCCTAATAAAATGACCAAATTTAGTGAATCTGTCAATCACCACTAGTATGGTGTCATACCCTTGAGACTTAGGCAGCTTCTCAATGAAGTCCATGGAAATGTGAGTCCAAGCCTGTGTAGGAATGGAAATTGGTTGCAGCAGGCCAGGATAAGGTACATGCTCAGATTTATTCCTTTGGCATGTGTCACAGTTTCGTATGAATGTGATCACTTCTTGTTTCATGCCTGGCCAGTAAAACAGTGACTTAATCTTCTGCCAACAACTCTTCTGTCCTGAATGCCCCCCAACTGCTGAGCCATGAAGTACTTGAATGATCTGGGTCCTAGTGTTATTGGCACTTCCCACATATATCTTCCCTTGGTATCTCAGCACTCCATCCACCAAGTTGTAATCAGTGTGAGCAGTGGAGTCCAACAGTAGCTGAGCCATGATTGTTTGGCAGTGATCATCCTCCTCATAGCTTTTCTGCAGTTCTTCCAACCAGCCTGGCCTAACAGCAGTAATAGCTAGGCAGGATCCATTTGTATTAACTGACTCAGCTTCATGCCTCCTAGATAAGGCGTCTGCAACTTGATTTTCAGAGCCCTTCCTATACTGTATCTCATAATCCAGCCCCATTAGTTTCGTCATCCACTTATGCTGTAGAGCAGTGTGCAGTTTCTGATCCAACAAGTATTTTAGTGACTGATGGTCTGTTCTAATTACAAAGTGACTCCCCACCAAGTAATGCCTCCATTTTGTGACTGCCAGGACCAAGGCAAGAAGTTCCTTTTCATAGACTGATAGTCCTAAGTTCTTAGGTGATAGGGCCTTGCTCAAGAAGGCAATGGGGTGCCCTTCTTGCATTAGGACTGCCCCAATTCCCCCTCCACTGGCGTCTGTTTCCACCACAAATGCCTTCTTGAAGTCTGGTAAACTAAGGACTGGAGCTGAACACATTAATTCCTTCAAGTGCTCAAAAGCTGCTTGTGCATGTATACTCCATTTGAAGTTATCCTTTCTGAGCAGTTCAGTCAAAGGTTTGCACACCTGTCCATATTGCCTTACAAACCTCCTGTAGTAGCCAGTTAGTCCCAAGAACCCCCTCAACTCCTTGACAGTTTTAGGTACAGGCCACTGCAAAATGCTGCTAACCTTGGAGTCATCCATTCTCACTCCCTGATCAGTAATGGTATGCCCCAAATAGTCTATCCTTTCCTGAGCAAATGCACATTTGGACTTCTTCACATATAACTGGTTCTCTCGCAATATGTTCATTACAATTCTCAGATGCTGGAGATGTTCCTCAATTGTGGGGCTGTACACTAAAATATCATCAAAAAAAATTAGGACAAACTTCCTGAGATAAGGTTGGAAAACCTGGTTCATTAATGACTGAAAAGTGGCAGGAGCATTCGTGAGACCAAAAGGCATCACCAGGAATTCAAAGTGTCCACAATGGGTCTGGAAAGCTGTCTTGAAGGTGTCCTGTGGCTTAACTCTGATTTGATGGTAGCCTGCTGTCAGGTCCAGTTTAGTTTTGAACACTGCTCCTGCTAACTCATCCAGCAACTCGTCTACATTAGGTATTGGAAATCTATCCTTGATAGTAAGTTCATTCAACTTCCTATAATCCACACAGAATCTCCAGGTTCCTTCTTTTTTTTTTACCAACAACATAGGAGAAGCAAAGGGGTTGTTGTTGTGCTTCACAATGCCTCTGTGTAGCATTTCAGTCACTTGTCTCTCTATCTCCTCCTTATGATAGTGAGGGTACCTGTAAGGTTTGAGCTTGAAGGGCTGAGCATCTGGTTTAAGTGGTATCTCATGATCCACACTCCTGGTAGGGGGTAATGAGCTGGGAGTTTGAAATACATCTTCAAACTCCTGCAGTAGTTCCTGCACTGCCTGTGGTATGGAATCTGGTATGCTCTCCTTACTCTGATGCGAGCTCATGGCCATGCACATCTGTCTTTTGTATTCAATGAAGGTCCTCAAATCCTTTCCCCTGATCAAGTCCATGTCACACTTATCTGCTTGGCCATGCAGGTGGATCTCCCCTCCTTCATGGTGTAATGAGATTCTAAGCTGCTGGAAATCAAAGGTGATGGGACTGAAGTGTGTCATCCAGTCCACTCCCAGTATGATATCCCATCCTCCCAACTCCATGGCTTTGAGATTGAACTTGAATTGATGCTGGTTGATACTCCATTGCACCCCAGGACAGACAGCCTTGCTGGTAACACAGGTTCCATCCCCCATGACCATAGAAAAAGGTTGATCCACCCACTGATATCTGAGGTCCATCCCAATGACCAATTCACTACTGATAAAGCTGTCAGAACTTCCAGTATCCACTAAGATGAGCACCTCTTCCCCATCCAAAACTCCTGTTAATGTAATGGTTTTTCTTTTCAGTGCCTCAGACAGGGCATGCAAGGACATTTCCATCGTCTGGCCAGGATTTCCAGTTTGTTCATCCTGTTCCCCCAAAGCATCTTCAAATGCAACTTCCTCCTCTTCCTCCATGATCAAGCAGTTCATGTGGCCACCCTTACACTGATGCCCCACTCCATATTTTTCCCCACATCTGAAGCATAATCCCTTACTCCTTCTGTACTGTATTTCTTGTGCAGAAAGCCTCCTAGGGTCTTTGGTGCCCTCCTGCATACCTTCCAACTTAGAAGGTTTTTGGCTGTTGTAGAAAGGAAGTTTATATGAAACAGCCCCTGGGGCGGTAGTAGTACTTCTGGACAACCCCAGCCTGTTTTCTCCTATAGGTTTGACATTTTCCTTAGAGCTCTTATGCTGCAGTTTCAAGGAATACTCTTGCCATTGTGACAGTTCAAATGCTTCAACCAGAGTTACAGGTTTCAACATCTTAATCATAGGCTTGATCTCCTCCTTCAGTCCACTCAGAAAGCTAGATATGAAGTACTTTTCGTCCAGATTTCGATTCCTTATCATCATCAAAGCCTTTAATTCCTCGAATTTCTCCTGGTATTCTTCCACACTACCTACTTGTTGAAGTTTATTAAATTCTTCTACTATATCTCTACCAGTTCTGTCATTGAATCCGAGACACAATAATTCCCCAAATTCTTCCCAACCAAGTCTAGGTCTCTCAATTCTGACCCCTTGGAACCACCTATCAGCCTTGCCTTCTAAGTACATTTCGATTACATCGATTTTATGTTCTTCAGGAACTTGATAATTCAGGAAATATTTGTTGCATTTACGCAGCCATTCCCTAGGATTCTCCCCAGCAAACATTTGCAAATCAATTTTAGGAGGATTCGGAATGTGAAACTTACTCCAATCCTTCTTGAAGTTCCTCTGAGTCTCATACTCCACTGATAGCCTCTGATGAGCTGGTGGTGTTGGTAGAAGTGGTGATTGGTCTATCATCCTACCGCCTCCTTCGGTTGCCTTCTCCTTTCCATAGGACAGCTTAGACAGTAGGTCGTTAAATTTCTGCTCAAGGACTAGATTGAAATTCTGCTCCATTCCTGATATCAGGTTCTCCATACGCTTGTTATTCTCTTCAAGCTCCATCTTCAAGTCCTCCTTGTCCTGCTGGTGCTCGGATTTAGTCGCCTGTATGGCCTCCACTAGCTCTTGGAGCTTAGCTTCTTGTTTCCTCACCTGTTCTTCTATGGTGCGGAATCTGGTACTTTCTGCCATGATTGTGGTTCAGTTCCGAGGATTGCCTGCTCTGATACCACTTTGTCACGACCTCGAGGTTGATTTTTGGAATGATGGAAGAATTGGAGGAATGTTAATTGAGAAGAGTCAAGAATTAGGGAAATTGGGAGGTTTTGGAAGAATGAACAGAGGAAGTTGGGGAGAGAAAGAAGAAAGCAAGAATGAGGAGCAGCAAAGACTTGTGATTAATTTCCGTATCCCTCCATTACATGTGGGCCCTACTTTTATAACCAACCTAACCGACTGGCCAGACAGTTAGCAACTGAATTTAACAACTAGATGCCTTATTAATTGGAACGGCATCGTATTGCCATTACTTAAGAGAACCAAAGCTGCACCGTTTTACTAATCTACTGACTTAACTAACTATTGCTCCAATTAGTGCTCTAATTGAGCCATTATTGTGTTAAGGTCCTATAGCTTGTGACCTGACATTCGAGTCTCCGCTACGTTGGATTTCTCTGCGCACTTAACGCGTTCGGGTCGGGTTGGGGTGTCGGGCCCGGATCGCAGGGGATTAGTCGGGCCCCGTAAGGATTGACCCGAACGCCCCTGTGTCGAAAAAAAAAAAACACACTAAAATTTCACTTGATAGCAGGAGAAGAACAATTTTTACTTGAAGCCCAAGCGCATTAGTACTAGTGTAGCACCCACAAGAAGCCCAACCATATCCATCATATGCAGTTTAGTAATTATGATCAGGCTACGACATCGTATACTACTATTTACGCTCGCCCGAGAAGACCTTTTCCCCTCCCTCAAGAATTTTCCAAAACCCTACTGCAACGACACTGCCTATTCTACTGTGTCCCCATCCCAAAACCCTCCAACTTCCAAAACCCTCCATCTGATTCATTGATTGTAAGAAAAGGAAAAAGAAAGAAGAGTTTGGGACATGGCAGGAGGGAGATTTAGGGAACTGTTGAGGAAGTACGGAAAGGTCGGATTGGGTGTCCACTTTTCTGTATCTGCGGCTTCCATCACCGGGCTGTACGTGGCGATTAAGAATAACGTCGACGTGCAGGCCTTGTTCGAAAAGGTCGGCGTGCAGGCCCCGTCCAAAGGAGGAGGAGGAGCAGAACCCGGAGGAGACCAAGATCTCAATACCAACCCCGAGACTTCCACCACCACCTCCACAGATGGGTTTGTCGTGGAGGAGGAGTTCAAGAAGAGGAATCGGACTGCCGAGCTGGCGGCATCCAGTGGTGGGGCACTGGCTCTGGCATTGCTGCTTAACAAGGCTCTGTTTCCTATAAGGGTTCCCATCACCCTCGCTCTTACACCTCCCGTGGCCAGGTTTCTCAGGAGCCGACAAATTATCAAGAACGGTCTATAAGTTTTTCACTACTTTACCTTTTTATTTTTGCAAATCCTTCCCCCTCCCCCCCCCCCTCCTTCTCCTTCTTGCCCCTAATGGCAGGCTGGGGCCGGGGCTGTGGCTGGGGGGAGAGTCATCAGAGTTCTTGTCTTGATGCTATTTGCTTGATATTGGGTTCGGGTTTGCAAGTTGTGATTTTGAGTCACATTGCTGAGGAGACCATTATGACGGAGATAAAGGAACATCTGTGAATTACTGCTATTACATACTACTAGTATTTATATATGGTTCTGCAATTTGTGTAATTTCTATGGAATTTTGGTCTTTACGAATTTTTGGGGCTGAGACTGAGGATTCATTCATTAGCCTTTGTTACTAAAAGGTGAGCCTGTCAACAGAAGTTCATGTTAAAATCTTCAAACACTCCTTAAACATCAATAAACGCAAAAGAAGGGATTTCAGAAGAGTGCTAATATCATTTCCCTCCATT
Source organism: Coffea eugenioides (assembly GCF_003713205.1). NCBI lineage: Eukaryota > Viridiplantae > Streptophyta > Magnoliopsida > Gentianales > Rubiaceae > Coffea > Coffea eugenioides. The sequence goes on from NC_040043.1 coordinate 40,696,000, forward strand.
CTTGAGTCGACTTGGGTCTATTTGCAGTCTTGTATACTGAAGGCAATCTATGTACTAATTGTGGATATATGAACTATTTTTGTTCACCCTGTATTAGTTCATTAGTGTGCATCTGAAATCTATAGGATTAATCTTTTCTATATTGATAACGTTAAAATGAATGATAACTATACAAAATTTAAATTTGAAATTCAACTTTTGCACATATATCATGTTATGAATCTAATAACGGTGATAATATAGACACTGTAATGTATATAAGATTTACTCAAATCTATATTGCTTCATCTTTCATGACAAATTGTTAACGTCAATCCTCGTTTGGATTTTGTTTGCATCATTAACACATTTTTCAATCAGTATTCATTTCAAAAACTTACCCCAAATAATCTACTAATAGTAACGATACTCGGAAGTCTCAAACACCTCGCCATACAGCTAAGTGGAGCTGTCACTGATCTAATGTACAGCTTTCTTTTCCTGGAACCAACAGGGTAACTAACTAATGGGTATTAAACCACTGTAGTTTTGAGTTTAAAGGGATGTTATCTCCTGCTTACTTGACACAGTACTAATTGCAGCATACTGTGTATTTCCTTCAGACTGCATTCATGAAAGGTGTCATGAAGAGCTTGGGGCAGGGTGATCATCAAATCACTGCATGAACATTGTTTTTAACGTCACGTAGGGACCTATAAAAATTTGTTCTATATCTTGTAAAATTGGACCTATAAAAATTTGTTCTACATTTTGTTTGTGGAAATGGACAAAACCAGCAGACGACAACGCCTGACCCAGTCATGGAGTCATATCAAGTATGCTTTAGATGCATATTCACACGAAGGGGGATGAAAGCCTATCACTCTCCCATGCCAGCCTGAGAATTAGACTCTGCTATATGTGGAATGGAAACCTTGAACCCAAAAAAAAAATAAAAAAATCCCACCTCTTAAACAGAGATGCTCTTTCTGGGTACAAATCCGGTTACTAGCCTTTTGTATTAGAACAACTCCACCTCTAATGATTAGCTTGCATTGTCTTCTATTTTAATCCGGGGTCCCAAGCGCAAGCTACCAAGCTTTCCCCATCCGTCTTTGGGTCGTTAGGATGGATTCCACTGCATTATCTAATGACATTTTTGCCAATCAGCAGGGTAACAATTTGAGATAACGAATCCTACAAGCAAATCCTCATTACAAATTTTCCACGACTAGTGAGCTTTACCTAAATTGCAGAACAAGTTGGCAAACGACAATGAGCATCTCAGGAACGGAAATCTTCTTCAGCAGAAAAGTATCTTACTTAAGTTGCGAGTCAGTTTAGAGCCCACCCTCATTTCTGGATCTCTAACAAAACTGAAGCCCAACCAATAATGAGGTAGGGATCATAAGATCAATCATTGTTTCCAAAGTAAAACAAGTCATACAAGATCCAGGAATACACCCAAAAACAAAACAGGATAAAAAAAGAATACCTAGACTACAATAACACCTCTCACTCTAAAGGACAAACAAAAATGCCAAAAGATAGTACAAAGACTGTAAATACATGAGAAATCTCACTTCTCAGAAAAGCAATACAAGAAAAACAGAAGAGGGTATCTCAAATATATCCTCTTTCAGTGATGCAAAACTGGAAAGCTCTATGTAGGTACCCTGAGTAGTCAAAGCCATCAGAGATTGTAACAATGAATTAGTTGTGTTAGTTCATGAAATTTTACAATTAACAAACAGCAGCAGTAGTCCTTGGAACTTCTGCTCTGAAGGACTCGTCCTACTGGGCTTTTAATACATGATAATGCATCTTGGGTTTCCCAATACTAAAGTTAGACAGAATCTAAAGCTATATCAACTAAGACCATGTAAGGTCAAATGGTCTTGAAATCAATCCAGTTAAATGATTACGCTGACCTTATTGGATTTGGATGAAGAAGATATACAGCTGGCCCTGCAAGACTTCCAAGGTTATTGCAGGTGCTTAAACTCCTGACAGTTGGCTCCAATTTCACTTAACGATATGTAAAGTTTTGGCACAATCTTTGCCAGCATCAGTTTAAAGCCAATGGAATTTGAATTAGCATGGGTATTACTGCTAATGGAAGCATCTTTTGTGAGTGAACCAATAAGATATCCCTTCATATAAGTATCACAGGCTTTGAGGATGTAGTAACCACGTCTTCTAAAGTGCTGTTGGACAAGCTCTTCAAAGTCCTGGAAACAGTTTCATAGTAGGATTACAAAGACATTAGTAGCTGATTTTGAAATTTTATGCTTATATAGAATTATGCAGTCCCAATTAATGATGAAAAATCTTAGGCATGGTACAAAGGGGAACACAAATGAAGCAACGGAACCATACGTAGGCATCAGAAGTTTGAACATTGGATGCAGCATGGCACAAAACTCTCTCATGGCTGTTCCATAGAACTAGGTTTTATCTTTTGAAGTGATTTGCTAGCTTCTTTCTTAGAATAGAATAATCACCTCATGCAAAGGTGGAACAAAGGAACTTATCTGGAAAAAGCACTAAAAAGATTGAAAACTTTGCAAAGAACAATCATCAAATTGGTCCACCAACACGACATTTTTACAGAAGTCTCTAATGTGGATGCTAACTAAAGTTCAGATGAAAATCAAGAAAATATCAAATAAGATTGATTTTTGTAACACTATGACAAAAGCATTCAGCCTAGATAACAAGAAAGGTTTCTGCACCAAGAAAACCAGGAACTAAAAGTCAAGACGAACATCAAAGAAGAAGTAAAAATAACCAACTGCAATCTCCTAGCTTGTTCCACTCTATATAAAATCTATTCTTCTCCATCAGGTGAACAGATTAAAAAAAAGTAATATAACCACTTAAAACAGACAGCATGCAGTCTCAAAAACAAACAAACACAGTGAACTCTCCATAGTGAAACCCAGGACAAACTGTACATGTTCACATGAAACCATTAAATTGACAGAGGAGTTTAGGCATTCATCACCTTGGGAGGTTTCCGTATGAGATACATCATTGTCTTGCAGTTGAGTAAGAATGTATTCTCATTGTACGACAAAGAATTTTTCTCTCCCTCAGCTGTCCCAATTTGTTTGTCATATCCAGCTTCATTGAAATATGGCTTGGAATTTAGCACTAGCCCTTGAAGCGAAACTAGGACTTGAAGAATGCTCGATGATGAAGGATCCCACACCTCATTTCCTCTGCCTGTCCAAGTATTCAAAAGGCTCAAGCAAACTTTGCCTTCCTCATACAGATTCGGATTTATTCGCCACCCTCCAGAATGATAATAGGCAGACTGCAATGTTAAAGAAGCAACAGAAGACAAATAAGGAAAGAAGCAATTCTGCAACAGAGTTTAGTAGAATGCAAGTAGCTGCCGAAATAAAAGAACCTATCCAATCTATAAAAGAATTATCAATCTTTCTTACTGGTGGGACATCAGGGTACTCTAGTGGGAGGTGAAAGTCAAAGAAGAAAAGGCCATCTTGGTAAGGTGTTCCATACGCTCCAACTATGACAGCCCTCAATAGATCCATTCGATCTTCATAAACACGTACAAAGATTCCCTCTACAAACATTTGTAACAGTTTAGAACCAAAGGAGCTCATACTGTTTCCATGCAGTAATGTGAAATCTAGTATAAAGGATTTGAACATACCAGGAAGGTTATTCTGCAAAATATTCCAATCTTGTTGAACCTTCCTGAGCCACTTCCTGCTCGCATTATTCTGTGGTGAAAATGTAAAGGATTATTATGATGCAACTTCAAAGCAATGACAAGTAGTAGAAAGAGATTTAAGCATGTGATACATTAGACAGTGTTGCTACCAGCTCATCATTTTTGAAAATGAGTTGATCCATCAGCCATCATTTACGTGAAATTTGAATTAAACTGAATCGGGCTTTTCAACAAAATTAAAGCTGGTGATTATTGCATTGTTTTGTACTAGATCAAGGACATCTCAGTACTATATAGGCAGTCACAGCATTAGAATGAAAAATAATAAAGTCAAAAACCATGGACAGACGACTAACCTGTTCATTTGCACCACGAAAATAATGATCGTAAGGATCTTTGGTGATATCAAATCCTTTGAAACTAGACGCTCGATCATCATGATAAGTTGGGACATTTGCTTCTGGCTTCAAGTTACAAAGAGCTTCAGCCGCATCCAATAAATCTGCTACCTCTTTGTCATCTTGTTCCTCTGCCTTCACTTTAGTGCTCAGACTTCCAATGCTATCACCACCATTAGATCTCTGGGAACATGACTCATCATCAGTATCTATTTTGACAGCCAATTCCCGCAGCTGAAATTCATCATCACTCCTGGAATCTGGATCAGTGTGTTTTCGCCCCCTTGAAAATATGCCAGAGGCCAACCTGGTCACGAACCCAAGTGCAGCCAGGGGAATGGAAAGAGCCCCATTTCTTCCAGAACTATCAGAGCCATCTTCATTGTCAATTCTGATGTCAGTGGCACTTCGATTTTTAACACCCTAGATAGCAACAAAATCTGTCATACATGATATCTTTTGATGACACATATCATATAAAATACAAAAATTGCTAGGGCCTGTAACGTTCTTACTAAAAGTTTCAAGCATCAGAAACAATTTAGAAAAGAAAAAAAAATACTTGTCAGTCATTATTCCACTCCGCATCAAATAAAACTCTCTGGACATCTAGTTTATCAAGCTAATATTCTATAATCAACTCAAACAAAAACTATCTGGTAGGAACCTATTTACTTTTGGTCAGTGGAGACAATCAACTAGCATATCTACATAATGAGCTGATAAATGCTGTGAAGTCTGCCAAAACACTTGAAGAATCCTGACCGTATCAACCATTATAAAACTTCTACACCATGTTTCCTTTTCCACAGGTTTACAAAGAAGCAATTGACTTTTTAAGAAACAGTTGGTGCACAAACAAATTTCATTTAGTATAAACCTCATCAGCATTCTCAATAGTATCCATCTCATCATCCTCAACGGTTTCCCAGCTGGCTGCATCATCACTAATTTCACTTCCACCTGTAATTGACTCATCATCATCGCGACCAACAACATATATTGCTTGAGGACCAACCTAACAGGGAAAAGTACAGTGTCAACCATGTACAATTACAAACTCCTATACAATGCAGTACTACAAGATGAGTACAATACATTGAACCGTAGAAAAATGACAAATAACATAATAATATCACATGCAACAGAAAGCCAAAGTATGTCTCATAGCTGCAGTAGCAATTCAAACTGTTAGCATCCACTTTTTTTAGATGAAAATCTAAATAAGCAAAATAATCAAATATTCTTGGATGTTTCACTTCTTCGACATCTTACTATTCAAGTGCTTTGCAGTGTTGGTGATACACAACAAACCATTAGTTCAATTTTATATAACCACCTATGCATTTACCACCATCAATCACATTATGAGAATATAAGTGCAGAAGTCTCTCTGGGTGTATACCAATATGTAATAAGAAGAGGAGAAAAACAATAAGGGTTTCGAAATTATATCTTCAACATATGAAGGAAAGGGAACCAGCACAAGACCAGAGTAAGATCATATAGTAAAGAAGAGATGGTGGATGAAGGCATCCCCATTTGAAACAAACTAATGATGTTATCACTAGTCCAGCAGAAAATGTACCATTGATACCATTCCATCAGCCCATGTGACCTCAATGTCACCATTCCTGAGTCCAGTAATATTCCCAACCCAGGAGAGATCTGAGAATTCAGTACAAACTTCATCAGTTGATTCATCCTCAACCTTCTTACATCCAATGTGCTGTTCTGCATCTTGCTCTTCCTCATATGTACCATGCAGCAGCTCAGACTCTTCAGCAGAGTTAGTAGTGGATAGAATTTCTACTGGAAGAGAAACAGGTGATAATCGAACAACAACATCTCCATAGCAGTAATCATAGTCAGGATGGCCCTCCAACTCATAAACGCTTACTACTTCTTCTTTATCAAATTCTCTGGGATCCTCAGCCCTAGTAACTTGCTTTAACCACCTCACATGAGCTGTCTTCTCCTTTGCATTAACACTTTTCACAACCCCTACACGTCTAGTTTCACCAGCATCATAACCGTCATCGGCAGCTTTCTCAACTATATACTGTTCTGCAACAAATTCATGATCTCCCGGACTCTCAATAGGAATCAAACTCGTGGAATTTATACCTCTTTTTATTGTTCCATCCTGCCAGGCTACATCAACACTAGTCCTAGTATTAACGATCAACAGGGCTCTTTCAAAATTGTCCTCTTTTTTCCTTGCTTTTTTGTCCCTCCTGACTATAACTTTACGGATCTTCTTGCGATGTAAGGGCCAAGATTCATGGACTGACTCCTTGGAAATAGACAATGAACTAGAACACGAACTAGATTCTGCAGGAGCTTTAGCTTCAGCCTTCCCATTATTTGCTTCCAGTGAAACCTCTGCATCAAGTCCTATTAATTCACCGTTCCCATTTGATTCCTCCGAAGTGACAACTTCAGAACATTCTGCTCCTGTTTGAGCAGATTCTGATTCCTCGTTGACAGAATCACAAAGTTCTAATTTTGATAATCCCTTGTCCAGAGGAATGCTGGACAATAGCACAGGTGAAGGAAGAAGGCACCAATCACCCAATTGCCAGTTTGCATGTGAAAAACAAGACAAAAGTTTTAAATTTTTGGGACTTTGCTCTTCTGCTGGCGTTGTAGAAGAGTCAGGTCCATAACCAGCAGAAGCAATCCAATATATGAATACAGAACCTACTGTAACTTTAGTCACTGTACCCTCTAGACGGTTAGCTTTCCATAAGCCAGAAAGCCATCTTGAGTTCTTAAAGACTGACGAAGAGTTTGCCTTGACACGCTGCCCAGGATAGTAAGGAAAGTGCCCATCTTCAAGAATATTCTTGCCAACAGGTTTAAGACGAAGTGGGTCAGCTTTCATAACTTTGCATACGGAGCCATCATCAAAAAGAACTGTGACATTATCCAAAACATCATCAATTCTACCTAACCAGGGACCAAGAACTACATAGTCACCGATTGTGAAATCCCTGACACGTTTCAAGTCCCTGGCAGAAATATTTTCAATGATAGAGCCATCATGAGTTAATAAATCAACAGAAATATCGACATCTACCACAACACCCACTTGACCCGTTGGGTCTGAAGCAGCAGCAACATAATCCCCATGCAGAAATCCCCGATCAACAACTTTCACATTATTTATACTTTCTGTCGTCTCAGATTCATCTATCCAGAGCACCCTAACTTGATCAGCTGGGAGGTTATGATTCTTTTGACTATCAGAATCTTTAGTCTGGTTAACTTTTTGAGAGTTATCCACTTCAGCATCTTCATCGTCACCATCATCGTCATCTACCTCATCATCATCATCATCATCATCATCGTCATCATCATCAGTTAAGCTTCCATCGGAATCAGAGTCACCAGCAACTTCAGTAACAATTCCAAGCTTACTATTGACACTGCTTCTTACAACATCTTGTCTGTATACATAGGATACATTCTGTAAATTCTTGAGAATATCTCCTGGTTTATTTGCAGGTATCACATTTTGGTTATAATAAAGTCCATTTACAGGTGAATCATCTTCCTTCAAATCAGCATCATTATTTGCGGTGGTTACTGGTACAACATCTTTGGAAGCAACATTGTGCTGCCCCGGCCCAGTATCCATCTAATGAACACGTGAAGAAACTTGAGGAAATCATTAAAGGGAAAACACAAAAATAGAGAAAAAAAAAAAAAAAAGCCTCCATAATAGCAAATAGGTTAAGAATACTTTTCATGCATACAAGAAGTGAGTTTAGACCAGCAGGTGACGACATCTCCACATGAACTATCAAAACTGCTCATGGTTCTTGATTCCACTCACAAAAGTACTCATGGTTAAACGTTAAAAAGACACCGAGAACCTCAATTTTCATGCTCTTAATCAGCAATAAGCTATCAGAATCAATTTTTTCTGCTTCTGCTGGAGCCAAAGCAAGAAATTTGCGTGAAAAAGAACTCAAAAACCATGCATCTTTAATTTAAGTATCCGTTGGCATTTAGAATCTAGTCAAATTTCAGTATAAAAAACTTTTAAACTCTTCACACCGGCTATTTTGGTTTTTTATCACCAAGATGTAAGCAACACGCTAAACACCCATGTTTCTAAAAGCAACCAGACCCATTTTTCTACAAGCAACCAGCCCAATCACATGTTCCAACATTAGCAGGACCGACTTTTCTTCGTGGTAACCACAAATGACGGATAGGTGATTCGACCGGTTTGAACCTCAAATTTTAGAACCCAAAATCCAATTCAAATAATAATCACAAACAAACCCCCATATACTCGAAAGAAAAATCCCACCAAAATCCTCGATCATCGCTCATGCCCAGCTGAAATCATTATTCAAATTGGAAAACAAGACAAGAACGCCCCTTCCCCAAATTAAATTTCAATTGAAAAAAAAAGACTAAATCTACCAAAAACTCATCAGAAACACAACAGAATGCTCCCTGCAAAAAGCAAACCGGCCACAATAAATGGGCTCAATGAGCTGTATATTCTGATGACAAAATTACTTGCATTATTAAATAAATTCAACAAGAATATCTTAAAAATATGCGATTGCAGATTGTGGCATTAAACCAGAAAAAAAAAAAAAGCAAAGAAGATAAAAATACCTCAGAAAATCGGTGAATTTGGGAAGGGCTGAGAGGAGAGGGGTGTTTTGTAGGCAATAAGAAGAACTGATCCTGGAAAAATGAATACTACCTCATTATTATTATTTACCCACCACTCCACCTCCTCCTATGTTTTACTTTGTAATCGTTTCGTTTTTTTTTTTTTTTTTCCTTCTTATATATATATATATGTTATTTATTTATTTTAGGCAAAGGGAAGGAGAAGACATTGGCCGAAGCCCAAGTATATTCGATTACCAGAGAGACGGAGGAGCTAAAGAGCGGTGAGCCGGTGACTAATGTTAGGCATCCACTTTAGGGACATTATTGTAATTACGTGCCGTACAAGTGCCGCTTTTCTTTTGTCTCAACTTTGTGTGCTTCTTTTCTTTTCTTTTTTCCCCCCACCTTGAATTTTCAAGGTGTGTACTTGAATGGAACTTGCAAAGCAATGCCGTAATGAAAAGTTCCCTTCCTTTAAACCTTTTCTTTGACAAAATTTAAATTGAGATTTTCTTGATTCTCCTTCAAGCCCCGATGGAATGTAACTTTCATTGACCGTGCACGAGTCAAGCTCGAGCATCTTGATTTCATTAGTTGAGCAGTAAATTTCATTTATTATGTTTGTAAGTTGTAATTTTAAAAAGTTAATGAATATCGAGATCTAGTTCTAAATTCGTATGGTTGGTTCGTGTATCAATAATGAGAAGCCTTGATTTAATGGTCAAGATCGATTCAGGTTCATGTTAGTATTCGTCCCACTATTTGATGAGTTAATTTATAGTAGTATTAACTCTGTTTGGATTAACTGTTTTTAGAGGTGTTTTTTAAAAATTTTATTGTACCAGAATTTTTAAAGTATATTTTGGAATATTCAAGAGTAGCAGAGTTTTTAGAATATGTTTTGGGATATTTTTTAAACATTAAAAAAATGTAGACTACTTTTTAGAGTACCTTTTACAGTGTTTTTTAAAAAATTTTATAATATTTGAAAAACTAATTTTTGAAAAATTGATGAATCCAAAGGGATTGTTAGCATTGGTGAAAAACTCATCATTTGTGGGTAAAAGCTATTTATCAAATGCAAAACAAGGAACCAATGGCTGGTGAAGTTTTTGTAGCATGCAAGTGGAGGGAAATCTTTGTACGGGGAACTCTTCTTGTCGTGCATATAAAGTAGAAATTCTTTCTTTCTTCTTTATTTAATGTTTTGAATAAATACATGTAAATCATTAGTAAAGATAAGCACACGGCATGATAGAGGTGGGAATTGCTATTTTCTAATTTCTCTTGATTCAATTAGGCTGTCTCTTAATATAAGTTAAAATAGGAATATCGTAGGAGTTGATAGTTAATCAAAAAGCAAAAGAAAAAAAAAAGTCGATAGTGACTTATGAATAAATGTAGTTTTAGAGTTTAGATTTAGCCTATTCTCAAATTAATCAGTTAAAAATATAGGACGGATGAACTTGCTCTGAAAATGAAAAAGTAAGGGACGACATCTGTAGGATGACTAATTTAATTAGGCTCAGTATAATATTATTAATATTTGGGTTAAAAACAAAAAAGCCCCCTGTGGTAAGCCTAATACACAGAAAAGCCTCCTATAGTTTCAAAATATACAATACGACATCTCATGCTTTGAACTAAATTGTAAAAATGACGGAATCCGTTAAACTTAACGGAAATGACTTATTGGAACCTAAAAAAAAAATTTTATACCTATTTTTTATCAAATATACCAATTCTACCCCTTAACCCTCAATTCTCTCTATTTAGAAAATAAAACAAATGATTTTTTTGAGCTGTCTTTTATTTAATTATATCAGGGTATTTTGGTCATTTTGATCATTTCCGTTAAGTTTAACGGATTCCGTCACATTTACAATTTAGTTCAAAATATGAGGAGTCGTGTTGTATATTTTGAAACCACGGGGGGCTTTTCTGTGTATTAGGTTTACCACATGGGGCTTTTTTATTTTTTACCCTTAATATTTCAGGGTCTAATTTATAGTGGAAGGTCCAAATCAACTCGAATAATAAAATTTTTGGGGGATAATTTTAGAAACCTCTCTTGTGGTTTCTAACCATTTCACCGGTCTCTCTCTAGGTTTCGAAATTACACTACTCTTCCCTGAGGTTAATTATCTTGTAATATTTAGATTTAGATTGCAAACGAATCGAACCGCTCGCGAAGGGTTTGAGTCAAAGTTCGACTTGAGTTTGATATTGCTCGAGCTCGAGTTCGAGTTCGAATTCAAAAATATTAAACTCATTAGCTCACAAGTTGATTCTCAAACTTGAGTATCTATATACATATATATATTATTTTTAATTTTACTAGTAAAATTACATATATATTCCTAATATTTTATTATTTATTAAGAAAATATTATTTTATTTATTTTCAAAAAATAAAATAATTATTTTTTATTTTTTCGAGTTCGAGACGAATTGGCAGCTCACCGAGCTTGAATTCGAGTTCAAATTTGATAAAACTAAGTCAAGATTTGGCTCAATTAGACTAAAACTCGACTCGATTCGACTTGTTTGCAACCCTATTTAAATCCAATCAATAATTAAAAAATAATATTAGAAGAGAGAAGATAATATGAATGTATGATTCAATTATTGTTCCTCATCTACTATATTATTTAATTAATTCAATACCAATCCACACATTAAAGAAAAACACTTAAAATTTGCTATTTATTATTAAGGATCAAATAACATATAATATCAAAAAATAGTATATTATTTTATATTTTTTACTTAATATAAGATTCAAATCACTCTTTTCAGTTACATACCTATTGTCAAATACGATCAACAAAAAATAATACAAAAAATTTGTAACTAAAATATTACAGAGAACAAACTTTAACATCACAAATTTTCTTGTTAATATATTAAAGTTAGTTGCTGAAATTTTTATGGTATTAAAATTCATTTTTTGTAATATTTTGGTTACAAATTTTTTTGATTATTTGTTGTTGACCTTGTTTGACAATGGGTTTGAAACTAAAAAGAGTAATTTGGATCTTATATTAAGTGAAATATATAGAATGATATACTATATTTGATGCCATATGTAATTTAATCCTTGATATGCAAATTTTAGTGTTTTTTTAATGTTTGGATTGATATTAGATTAATTAAATAATTTAATATATGAGGAGTAATAGTGAAATCACATTATCTTCTCTCTCTTAATATTATTTTTTAATTGGTGGTTGGACCTAGATATTACAAGATAATAAATCTCAAGGGAGGTCAATGCAAATTTCAAAATCTGAAAGGAGGCCAGTGAAATAGCTATAAACCTTAGGGGAGGTTTCTCAAATTATCCCAATTTTTGGGACCAGAATTAAAGTTAAAGGACCAAAATTGGTTCAGTAAAGAGCTGAAAGACTATTTGGTCAATTTGCCCATAAGAGACCATATAGATCTCGCGGCGTCCCTCCGACTGGTGCAGCGGCAGAGGGGTTGGTCACAGTGCTGATCGGACTGAAGAGACGATGATCGTTTGCGTTGCAGTCGTCGGCCACCAGGTACGCTGCCCATTCACCTTTCTGTAATGTTTGGATCCTAATAAGACAATCTCGTTCGTTCTTTCATTTTCAATAAACACATCACATGGCAAAGACGCAGCCGCCAACTGATGGCATTTCTTGATTTTCCGGCGGCGGGATTAGAATAATCCCTTATACATACAGAGCTTCACGGAAGCAGATGATGCCCTCAAGCTTCACCACATCGTCCACTGCTCCCTTGACGTCGTTGACGAAAGAGGTCCTCTTCCGGATCTTGCCTGATGTTTTTGCTTCTTAATGACTACTTGGTTCTTTTAAGCGCTCCCGTTCAAGTAAATAACCTATATTAGCAGTAAATGCATTGATTTAATTGTTGTACTAATGAGATGGAATCATTATATGCATAACTTTCAGTTATGAGCTAAGCAACACTTGTTGTAGTCTGAACTCATCTTCACTAGATAGAGTCTTCTGAATTTCTGATATTCTAAACTATTATTTTGCTGAGCTCAACATATATACATTTCATACACGATTTCCACTGTTCGATTTGTTCGCTTATTTTTTCTTGTTTGGCGTTGCCTATTTATCTCTTTTCTTGAATAAAGGTTTAGCTCACTCAACCTGCTGTACTGTACTGCTAGTTTTTGTATAATTAAGATAGATCAGAAGCCATGCCAATTTCCATATGTATTTTGCTTAGCCAGCTTCATTTAAAAACATTTAACTACAGAGATAAATATTCACGGCAATAGACCTTTATCAGACTGGAGTTACTTGCTGTAGACAGATGCAAAAGCTTTGTTCACTTCTCAGTCTGGAATGAACGCTTCTGTCAATCTTTTCTGGTTACTATCTCTCCTTCTGCTGGTGGAATATCCTGTTCCAAAGGCCGATTATTTCTAGCAGTGTCACCTTTCTTTAGTGTGCTTATATCTCTGCCTGCATGTACTAGCAGAGAGTAACAGAATGAGTAGTTACTGTGCGAGTTATTGCTGATTCCATATGTTTGTATATGATGCATTCTTCTGTATTGATTGATAGTACAGAACTTGGCGTTTCAGTTATTGGGCATTTAGCATGTGAAGTCTAGCATGATTAGTTTTTTGATGAGAACTATTACATGTGGTTCTGCAACTGTGTCCCATGGCATAAGTTCCTTTATGTTTCTCCCTGTTTTTGTGTAAACATCGCTGCTCCTTCCTTTTTTTGGCTTTTTTTGGGCCGGGGGGGGGGGGGAGGCGAGTTTATATATCAGCAATAATTTAATGATATGGTCATGTTCTTGCTCTGATTGTGGATAAAGGCTTCATTAGAAAGAATTATGGTAGGCGTAATTCTTGTCTGAAGCATCTCAACTTAATCTGTATCTATATCTGATGATTGAGAAATTCTGGATCACCAAGAATCATGTTTACACATTTTCTTTGGCATTTTTTGACAAAGAACACTTTAAAAGTTCATCCTCATTCTCTTGCAGTGAACAATCCGAAAAAATCTGGCCCCACTCTGAATGAGACATTTCTTGGTATGCTGTATCCGACTGAAAATTACAAAGTGTAAGAGTATTTTGATGCTTAATATCCAATCCACTCATATAGGAGTGGGAACTTACAAGATTATTACATAGCTGTAGTTGCTCTATTTGGTCTTTACATCCCTCTGCATATTTGCAGGTATGGTTATCTGACTAACACAAAGGTCAAGTTTATATTGGTTACAACGGATCTGGACGTCCGGGATGCAGATGTTAGAAACGTAAGTTTTTTTCTCTGCAAATGTGAAAATTTTGATTCCATAGCTTATTGAGCCATGATCTATGTAACAATGGGCTTAAACACTGGTAATATCCCCTCCATTTCCCCCCTCTTCCTCCCCAGCACTGCTGGGTCAAGTTTCACACTCAATGCTTTGAACATTCACAAATCTCGCATCATTGAGTTGCAAGAATAATATGAGCACAAATGATGATGTTGAAAGCTGCAATGAGGTTGTATCGCCCCTCTCTCTGGCTGTAGTTGGTTTTCAATGAACTCGTGCCTGTGCCGTGACAAATTAATTGGTGCTACTGAACTTCAAGTCTTGATGCAGATCATGTCCCTCCTCCCCCCCCCCCCCCCTTCTCTTCAAACAACAAAAAAAAAAAGAAATCTTTTTGATGACTTCGTCTTGCACAACTTCTTCTTCATCGTCATCATCTTTTCTTTCAATAAACTCATGATAGTAGAAATTCAATAATGGTACTAGTTTGGTTAAGTTTTAATGGTTTGTAGGGTGTCTTTAACTTTTGGACATCTCAGCTGACTTTGATTTATTTGATGTAAATTACTAGTTCTTCAGGAGGTTCCATGCTGCTTATGTTGATGCAGTATCAAACCCGTTTCATGTCCCTGGGAAGAAAATAACCTCAAGGGTTTTTGCAGATAGAGTCAGCAACATTGTCCAGTCTTTTGGATTTAGTCCAACTGGGTGATGATGCACAAATGTCGATATAGTTACCTGTAGCAGCAACTCTCTGTTATTTGCTGGGCCATTTACTAGTAATTCCAGCTTGGTTAATTTTGCTGGTCAATTGATTTCAGCTGTATACCTGGAAAGGAAATGTAAAGAAGTCTAGTCCTTATTTTGTAGCAACAAAATAGGTGTGGACCTTTATACTATACTTACATATTCTCTTTTTAATTTTCCTCGACAAAATACTTTGACTTGCATATCATTCTGCTGTCGAAGACTTGACTGGAAATCTAAGGACTTAATTTTTGTCTTTTGAAACTGTTTCGACCGACCATGAATAGCATAGATACTAAAAGTCAAATGAGACGCCAAATCTGAAAAACTGAAAACTTGATCATAATACTACTGAAACTCCAGGAGTATCATCTCATAAGATGAATGTCACTGCAGCCTAATAAGTCAGATCTGAATAAAATTGCTTCAAGTTTGAAGAAAAAAATTTAGATCTAACTTCAAGATTTGGTGATTTTTAAAGGGATAATTTTAGAAACCTCCCTTGAGGTTTTTAACAATTTCAACTAGTTCTCTTGAGATTTGAAAAATTACATATACCTCTCTTGAGGTTATTGTTTTGGTTACAAAAACTATTTAATGGTCAAAATTTTGAATGAATAATCCAAAATGCCCTCATGAAATTGTGAGGTTCAGTTTACTTTCTTATATAATTATTTAAAAACTAGGGAACATGAACAAAATCTCAAACTCATTTTCAACGCTCATCTCGGCTATCTTAAACCTTTAATATTACCACATTTCAAATTAGAACTATTATCATCATGACGATTATCACCGTCAACCCCTAAATTCTAAAACCTCAATCAAAATTAAAAAAATTTGCATTGTTAAACTTAAAAAATTTCAATAACCACATCAATATAACATCCTATCTCTCAAATATTAGAGTATCAATACTAGCCCTATCCTTTTTAATCCCAATTTATATATTCTTCTATTCATCTCCAAATCCTCCAAACAAGCCTAAAATTAATTTTTAATATGTTATTATTGTGTTTAGGACATGATCGGTTATTCCATGAGTGAATTTTATTTTTGTTTCCATTAAATGTCTAATTGTGCGATGCATTCATATGAACAAGATTAGCAGTGTATTGTTTAATTGCACGAAAAAATATTAATCTGTCAAGGCTATCATGATCATTTTGGTGTAATATTGAAAATCTCAAGGAACCCTCAAGGGAGGTTTCTGAAATTATCCCATTTTTAAAATCTAACAAATCTCTAATCTCACCCACTGAAACAAAGACCAAAATTTCCATAATCGAATATAGGCCTGCTGTCATCTATCGTTTCCGAAAAGAAAAAAAAAAGAAAAAAGAATATAGGCCTGCTGTTGCAAGTAAATAAAAAGCAATCGAATGAGCCAAAATCAATGGTTAGCTGGGGTAAGTGCGAGTACCCTGAGGAGATTAATTAACAGGTTTATGCAATGTAAGTTAAATGATGAAACAACAATAACTGAAACTAAAAGAAAAATCTCACGTCCCGATGTAAAAGAATGGCAAAAGCTATTCAAAACAAGTAGTACAAGCAGTAGCAGTTGAGTTTCAAGGAAAAAGGAGCAGTTCCGACAAGGAAATCGTGGTGCATTACGACAGGGAAATCATCTTGCATGGACCCAAGATTGCCTTATCACAGGCTTTCCATTAGAACTCGTCATCATCCTCTTCAGCTATGTGCTTAGCGAGCTCCTGCTCTTGCTGTTGTCTTTCTCTCCTCTTCTCAGCACTTTCTTTTTCCTTGTGTGAATTTGGTGGAAATCGGAGGGCACGAACCGCCTCGTTATGCATATTAAGACAGAAAGCAATTCTTGAATTAAAAGCAATTTGAGGCTCATTAGTAGAGTAAATGTCCCCAGTCTCCTTGGACACCATCCATCCATTAGCATGATCCAGTGTAGCATCAATGGCCCCATCCCGAATTGCTTTAGCCACAATGCTCTCAGCATCAGCAACAGGGTTTGCTGAATCCAACCGCAGCTTTTTAGCAACATCAGCCAGTGAAATCCTGGAATATGAGATACTAATGTTACGTAGCCCTGTCCTAATGACATTATGCCGCAATCTCACAATCAAGTTGTTGGTTCGGTCTGAGCTGAAAGTGCTTGAGAACTTCTCAGCAACTGTCCTAAACAACTCCAGATCTCCAATTCGAACAGCCTGAATCATTGTAACCAACGAAGAATCAATTTCTAAAGCCAAAATCAGGAATATATTAACATGCTAATTGAATCCTTTTTATTTACGATTGCTTGGGATTCTCATTGCTCTGCAGTTGTGAAAGATTCTTCTGGTATGAGGGGGCTGCAAACTGCCAGTGTCCTCAATTCATGACCAAGCAGAATAAAAGGTCTCAAACAATTAGCCTACTACTTTAAATATTGCAATTCCGTCCTACAATTACTAATTTCTCCACTGCTACACTACTATTGTTCACATGCAATAAGTATCATTAGCCCCTCTCGTGTGTTTCCCACACAACGAAATCTTTAAATCATGCTACCTTAAGGTTCCAAATTTTACATACCTTAAAAAGTTCCAAATTTTATGAACCAAAAAGATAAGAAACCAGACAACACAAACTCACATTTGTAAGCTCAAAGTATGGTCTCAAAGCTTTCTCCATTCCTTTTTGCATAAAAACAGTCCTCTCAGGGATCTCTCCAAGCAGTAAACGTACTATCACAGCCCATTTAGTGCATTGAACTCGGAAACCGAGAGCCGCAACAGGGGCTTTCCTTGCAGCTTGCAGAAGGGATTCTTTAGCATCAGTATATTCCAATTGAATTGTCCTGATCTTTCCAAGGTAAAAGAGGTAGCGACAAAACTGGAATAAAGAAATCGAGGATGAGGCATCGAAGATTGCAGATTCTAAGCATCCATATTATGCATCAAACAGATTAGACCAGATGATCAAATAATAGAATGTAGTTTTTTTTTTTAGGTACTAGTATGGTGCATTACCCCTTTGATTAATGCTGCCATGAACATTTTCTGATTCAATCAGAACAAACCTTTTTTTTCATTCCCATTTGATTAGTCTAGTAGCAAAGCAACTGGCAGAGCTTTGCTTTCACTTTAATATACACGTACTACAAGGAAAAGTATGCTTTACCAATTTCCTACTCAACATCTAAAGCAGGTTCCAATTTCTTCCCCTACTTTAGTTTCATGACTCTGTGTATCAAACTAAAATGGGATAAATTTATTTAACAACCCCCCGCCGCCGCCCGCCCCCCACGGGGCCACAGCCACACCCAAAAAAAAAAAAGGTTTGGCCAAATTACAGATCCAACAGAAAAACATAAACAGCAAAAGGTCTGAAATACCCTTATTGAGTACCAAAATTGTAAAATATAAAATGTCTTCCATTAGACCATTCAAACCTTCTACAGCAATCTAATAGCCCAACTACCATCTCAACCACCATACCAAAGTAACATAGTGTGACTTCACAAGCTTAAATCCAAAAATCAGAACCCATTCAACGAGAAACCCCCCCCCCCCCCCCCCCAAAAAAAAAAACAAAAACAAAAAACCAAAAGAAGAAGAAGAAGAAAAACGATTAAACGGAGACATCCTTCCAGCAGTAAAATTAAAAAATGAATCAAGTTTCTTAGGGTCTGCCAAATCGATTAAGAGAACAAATTGAATTTCCTCCCACTTTATTACTAAACTTTTTCTTGAAAGAAAAAATACTAAAATAGTGTTTGTCGTCAAGTCAAAGTTCCATTCCAGGTTCTTTTAGTTTGAATAGCCTTGGAAACCGTCTTTTTCCATCACTTTGCCATTTAATTATTGTCCCAATTCATTCTAATATAATTTCAGCAGATATTTTTCCAATCAATATATCTACAGATTGCTTCTTGTTCCTCAACAAAACTTGCCCTCAATCATAGGAGTTATTCATGAAAGAGTTTTTGTTTTCCTTCTTTCTCTTTCCAGCCAGAGAAGTTGTTCAACAATGGCTGTGGAGTGGTTGAGAAGCGGAAGGGGTTCAATGTAATTTGTCCAAATCTGAGGGGAGTAAAAGTAATAACCCAAATATACTCCTTCATTTGATCCTTTGAGTCTAATACTTATTGGTGCAGAAAAGTCAACAAGTTCCAAACAAGATAAAATATCCCAAGCACATGGACGGATTCTGCACGAGAGAAAACTAAGATAAAAAGAATATTGGATTTACCTGCTGATTTGAATGAGCTTCAAAACGGGGTGCCTTGGATCTCAGCTTCTCTGCTTGGTCATATAAATTATAATGGAGGTAATTTCGAAGCAACAGATTGAGAAGTGTTTCCTGCGTCAACTAAGCTGTTAAGTATGATGAAGGCTGCCACTAAGACAACAAACTAGCTACTGTTTTAGGTTACAAACCTGACCCAGCTCATCACGGCGAAGTGTTGCAATCCGATGCAGAGCAAGCAGGTTTCTGCGAATTAAACTTTCTGTTAGGCAAAGTTTTGGAAGGAAAGGGTACTCAAGAAAAATATGCCCACAAATACACAGACAGATGCAAACGCACACAGAAATGGAAAATAAGCGTCTGAATTATTTCTGAACCATTTATTCCATGCATCATATATTCATATGAAATGGAAAAATGAGCACCAGCTGCCAAATGCTCGTGAACCAATTATATCATGCATCATACCAAGGGGATGAAGTATATGCAATAGCAAGTAAAAATCATAACTAACCCACGAATTTCAGCAAGATCACCAGTAAGTTCATAGCTCAAAGAGTAATAGAAATAAAGCCTGGATGTTAGAACGTCAAGAGTTCGCTTATTGTAGTTCTTTAAGCGTCCAATGCCTGCTGAGGCACATGCTTTAGCCTGTAGAACAACAGGGAGATAGTCTTTTACATTAAGAACTATATCAGAATATACAAAAATGTGGGATGACACAAAGTATACCTCATTGTATCTTTTTTGATCAATGAGAAATATGAGGACAAGCAAGCAAGAATAAATCTCAAGCTCTGGCAGAGAATGCTTTGTAGGGGCTTGGGTTGCAGATGTTGCAGTATCAACTTCCATTTCATGTTCATCATCCTATAAGAAGCATTTAAGTTTGTCAAGCTGCATAATTATTAACAGCACTGTATTTGTTTGACAATACAATGGAAAAAACAAGATATTTGCACTAAAAGGAAGGCAATGAAGACATACCAATTACGAGTCCATTTTGTTGGATAGAAAATGTCTGACAGACATATAATGGATAAGATTTTGTACAAAGAAAATCATCTCTCAATTCTTTTCGTATTACTTACATGATAATTCAAAAGCCATTTCCACAATTCCCACAATATGATTAACACACCACCAAATACCACTAGAAAACCTTTAATTACATAATTCCCATTTCCAGTTGCTTCATCAACTGATGTCACTTTCGTTGCTGCGCTATTGCAAGTAATATTCATGGAGACACTACAGCAACAATTGTAATGGCAGTAAATGTTATCTAAGAAGGTAGCAAAATAACAAAAAATCGGAGGTATAACAAGAAAATTAAAGGCAGGGTGCAGGAATTTGAGTTTCAGCATATAAATGCAAGCACTAATAGCAGTAGGGCCAATATTCCTCTACTGTTGTCTCACTGGATGGAAGCAGGAGCAGCATATGGGCATAATAACTTTAAATTTTACAAGGCTTTATACTTTCAAGTTGATGAAAAAGATGAAACCAAGGATGTTACCATGTACAATGAGTACAGGAGTTACTTTTTCACCCTTAATATGAAACTAATTGACACTTTGCACTTCCAACAACTACTTTGCACACAGCACTCTATTCCACTCTTCCCCAACTATTAATAGACCATTGAACAAAATATTTTTAGAGCTTGAAGAATGAAATCAAATTTAAAAGTGACGGAATTTGTCCTAAAGGCGATTAAAAGAGAAGATATAATGACAAGCTGAAGTGGTGGGATAACTAGAGTCTCCAGCTTCCAATTAAAGCTCATATTAACAAACGATGAAACCAGCACTCATGTCCATGTCCTGTTTTCATAAACCATTTAGACCCTTTTTTGCATGTGATCACACAAATCTTGTCCACAGAATCAATCAGCCCTGTCTAGTTTTGCCACACTAATTCAAAAATGGGGTAAAGTTGACTATGATAACTGTAAGATGCAATTCGTCCAAAGTCCAGAACAATAATTTGAGGAGTAAAGTCCCCAACACACTGTAGAATATAGTCATGTACAAACAGAATATTCTTCCTTCAGCAACAAACATGCTACAACTGCCAGTTCATCAACAAAAGCCACTTAAGAAATAACGGAGGCAAAAACAAAGAATGGTGCCAAGCCAAAGAACTGAAATTCCACATATTTAGAAAAATTGAAAGAGGACTTTCTTACCTTGGGAATGTACGAGGACAACCGTGAATGCACCTCTGATCCAGGTGTAAGGGTATGAGTTAAGAATGCAGAAATCACAGACGCCTTTAACTTCTTCCTCAAAGCTATAGTTAGCCGAACTGCCCTAACTATTCTCCGAACCTCCCGGGCATATGCACCCGTCTCAATAAGTGATGCTATCTCTTTCAAGTCTGAAACCCCAAGTTTTCCATTAAAGAAATAGTAATTAATCAATATTGATTAAAGACCAAGCAACGCAGTAAAAGGGTTAGAAGATGAACAGAAAGATACTTACGCTGCAGAGTGGATGGGGCAGTCAAGGTGACAGAATTTGAGGTGGCTGGTTGCTCTTTCATCTCAACGTCTTGAGTCATTTTTTATGTGCTGTGAAAAATCAAAGTCAGTATCATTGAGAGGAAGACCACCTAATCAAGCTAACACGAATGCAAATTTAATTGATCAGCCCTCCTTAAAGTTGATAAAAAAAAAAGAAAAATCATTTTCCTTGCATTTCTCGTTACTAAGTTTATGGCAAACGTATTTAGATTGCATATATCGATACTGCATAGATGGATTCATGAGGAAAATTGACGAGGGCCTGGGAGGTAACGGGTTTCAGCCAATCTAAAACATCCAAAAGCGAGAATAGGGAAGCTCAAAAATGCACTCCATCAAAACCAAGGAAATACTGTCCAATAAAGACAGTCCCCGATTTTCAACCTCAAATGCAAATTCTCAAAAGGAAGAAACCCAGTCTAAATTATTAACAATTCCCACAAACAATACCGCAAAAACCACAAATTTAATCAATCAACCAGTTACCCATTTCGACAAACAATACTCGCATAGGCTACAAAAAAATTTAATCAACCAGTTCCTAAATTTCGCATCTGAACTACTAATAGCAGGAAAAAAAATTGAACAAAATCAAAATAACATCTAAGCTCTGTTAGACTGCTTAACTAGTTCCCTGGGCAGGCAGCAAACCGATGGTTGAGGAGGGATACCAAGCCAGAGATCTGAGTGAATGCCGTTCTGACAATTAGATGCCTTCGTCGAGGAGATGGAATGGGGGATGGTAAAAATAAAATAAGGTACCAAAAGTGATTTAGAATCAAAAAAGAAGAAAAAGGAAGATATTATTATAACTTTCTTTCGCTACAAGAAAAGAAACTAAAACTCTAATCTCCACGTAGAGAAATCTGTCGTATCAACAGCGTGGGGTAAAGTAAAGGAGAAGATGAATCGAACCTGAGTTATTCCGATTTCCGACTTCCGAGAGTGAATTTAAAAAAACATTAAAAAAAAACCCTAGGATTGGAAATCACTTTGGGATTGAGGGTTCTCTTTCAAAAGCTTTTTTCAGTCTCAAGATGACGAGTGACGACAAAACCCCAAAGGCCTCTTCGGTCACTTTACCAAACTATTCTACAGTAGTAAGTAACCCCAGAACCTTAGCTCCTGCTTAACTCCAGCTTCGAGCTTTACTCTTGGTTTGGGAGTTTAGGATAGAAAAGAAAAGAAGGGAAAAATTAATAAGTTATGAGAGAAGAAAATGGATTGTTATTTGTTTGAGAGTTTTGAAAGTTAGTAAAATAATTTTGAATATGAAAGTTATTAAATATTTGTTCAAGATTTTTTTAAAAATAAAATAAGTATTTTAAAAAAAAAATTGACAAGTTTTCTCAAAGTTTTTTTCATTTCCGTCCAATTTGAAAGGAAAAGTTTAGCCTGCTGTTCATCCTTTTGAATTCCTCCCATTTCCTTTCTTTTCTTTCTTACTAGTAAAAACTAACAAACAAAGGAAAACTAACAGCTAGTTTGTGAGCTGAGGATAGAAAAAAAAAGAAGAGAAAGATTAAGTTACGAGAGAAAAGAAGAGAAGAGATTTTAGAAAATGAAATAATTCCTAGAGAGCCCACTAATGAGGGTTTTGGTCAATTCCTCCCAATTTGGTTGGGAATCATGAATGGCCAAATTTTAAAGCATGATTCCAATATTTCAATTTCCATTGTACTGGATCAAACGCGCAGTTTTAGAATTATTGTAATTCCAAGTACCAAAACCCTTAAACCAAGCGGACCCTTAATGTTGTTTAGGAGTTTATGAAAGAAAGGAGATGATTTTAGACACATTAATCAATAAATATTCCATTCAATAGCTTTTTAAGCATAGAGTAGGCAATTTAAAAATTTTTTGCAGCCTTTCCATAGCTTTCTTTTGCTTTCTTTCTGCCCGATTTGGGCCAGAAAATTTTTTTTAACTGTAGCGGGTCTCTTCCTCCTCCCAATTAGTCGTATTCCCTTCCCTTCTATTTCACTAAAACTCTCAAACATGGAAAATACCTACCTTTCTCTTCCCTTCTTTTCTTTTCTGCTCAAATCTCATCTCCCAACTAGGCATAAGAATATTTTTTAAACTCTCTCTTCTTTCCCTTTCTTTCCCATCCAAAATCTCAACTCGCAAACCGGGTATTTTTACACATTTTGGTCTTTAGTGTCAAATTTTTAGATATTTCAATTCCTCAGTAATAATAAATTTCATGAGCCTATTGTCCCGTAAAGTTTGTAAAGTTTTTGTGAGATGCTACGATCCCTTTTGGATACAACACCCATGAATTTAATCTATTTAAATCTTGTCATATCATTTAGTAGTTTAAACTTTTGAAATATTATAATTCCTATCCTGTATCCAACAATAAATTTAATCTCACCGATACAAATTATATAGTATCCTAAAGGGATCGTAGATAAAATTTTTAGGCATGAAAAATTTCAGCTTATTTTGTTACACGTTCCTTAGAAGGACCAAACCAAAAATGCTACTTATAATTTGAAAGGAAAGCCATTTTGATGAAAATTACTTAAGCCCCACCTATTGAGCTTTCTTTTTTAAAAAAAAAAAATTTCAACTCTTAAAAAATTTAAAGAATGCGATTTAAATACTCCGCGTTCGATGTGGGACAAATCATATACAAATTTAGTTACATTGCCTTGAATTCTTTAAATCAAATTATTATTTATATTATGTCAAATAAAACATGCATCCATTATATATATTTATAAAACAAAAAAGGGCAGGATTATTAAAGCCAAATTTCCAAAAGGAATTATTTCACTATTTATTATATCCGTAAATTAATTAAGCTAAAACCTTGCAAGGTTTTCAAGAGCAAAAATTCTCTACCGCTATCCACAGACAACAAGCAATACATTCTATTTCATCCTGCCTTTGAGAAAGAAAATCAAATTCAACAAATTATTAACAGAAGCTGCATAAACCAACATAAGTGGATATTCAAACCCTACACCAACATTTTCTCTAAGACCTCATAATGCTAAAACTTGTATTGATTATCTTTGATCATACAATAACAACCTATGTTACAGCGTTCCTGTCTGATACAAAACTCCACCAGCTAAGTGGAAGGTAGCCAGAAGAAAATGATGCAAAAAGAGCAGCAAGGCTGGTGACACGAGCAGGAGTACACGAGATCTCGTCTACTATTCTTAAATGGATGGACACCCTACTTGCTCTGGGGAAACGTGACCTCGTAATTCTGCGGCACCTGCAGAAGTAGTAGTGCACAAATTCATCTACTTCTAACACATTTTTGTCACTAACATAAACAAAAAAGAGAGAGAAAACGGCTAAATCATGATCCATATTATGACAATCCACCAGTATGATTTAGCATATGCAGTTCTTGACTGTTGGAACAACATATATGTTATTGATTTAAGCATATGGGAAATTTTGTCACCATGAACGTTGCAAGGATCATCTTCCCAGCAAACCATCTACCATGAAGTGCACGCTGCGCAGCAATTGCAGCTTGATTGTTCTCAAACCGCAGGTACACCAACCCATCACTTTTCCTGCTCGTCAAAAAGATTGAATAGAAACAGGAGTTAGAAGAGATTACTTGTTAGCTAAATGCGCATTGCCACCAATTTGCAACCATGAACATCTTTCAACTCACATTTACTGCAGGATAGGGCAATACAAGCATAAACAAGATTTGGGATACACAAAAGTTTGCAAATTCAAGCTACTTAGCAGCCAACATCAGTTATGGTACTAAAAGATAGTACGAACTTGTCCACATAAATGTGCTTCAACTTTCCGAATTTTGAACATTCATCCTCAACATCATCCTTAATATCCTGGTCGAACTCAGGTTCAGACTGCAAAAGTAATACATCAATAAAAGAAACAAGAAGAAGAAGGATAGCAAAACAATGTCTCCAGCACTAACCTCTAATTTTGGATCAAACATGTTCTTCAACAATAAACATTCACTTGGAATGCCTATAGTATCAATTGAAGGAAAAGTAACAGAAGGCAGTGAGAGACCTGCAGCAGGCCATCCCGCAAGTGCTGGAACAGGAATCTGTCCAAAAGGAACAAAAGGAGATACCTCAGGGGCAGCCCCAAGAACTGGAGCCGCTGGTGCAGAAAAGCCAGGGTTATCAACAACCGGGCTGCCAACAGATCCAGCACCACTATGGAGGAGGGAAGGATATGTAAGAACAGGTACAATAAATTCAGTATTCACTAAAAAATGCATACGTCAAACCTTGATGTTATCCTAGTATGATCCAGCTTCTTCTGCATGAGAAGTGTTAGAGATTCAGCGCTCAGAGACTGAAAAACATTCAAAAATTGACGTCAATATTTGCTTTATTAAAGAAAAGCAAAGTATTAAGAACGGTACCTAGAAAAGAAAATAGATGAAACCATTCAGCTTAA
Source organism: Coffea eugenioides (assembly GCF_003713205.1). Classification (NCBI taxonomy): domain Eukaryota; kingdom Viridiplantae; phylum Streptophyta; class Magnoliopsida; order Gentianales; family Rubiaceae; genus Coffea; species Coffea eugenioides. Next base: position 40,721,911 of record NC_040043.1, read on the forward strand.
GGCATGGGATAACTGGGAAAGTGAAAAGATTTAGCAATGAACATATTCATTCCTGGAGATTTAACTATTATCTAATTTGAATTATCTTTGACTAGACTAAATTGAGATGTGATACTAAATCAACACTCACGGTGAATGTTGAGCAAGAAACCAGAACAAATATAACAACACTAAATAAGAAACCAAGCATATGTTGTGGAATTTCAGTACTCTATATTGTACCGTTACGCCAAACAGAAAGGATGACCAAAGAATTCCAAGCAAGAACTTACAATTTCTTTGGCCCTTGGGTTGGATGTGGCAATATTTCTCACAGAAAATACATAGATGAAAAAAAGTAGCTTACTAGAGCTAAAAAACACTGACTAGTTGTTTATTATCAAAGTTAGATCTCCAATTAAGTAGTACCTCCAGAATGGCTGAGCATTTTCCATCACCATACTCTGCATATAACTCTTCCATCACTAGACCTTCAAACAGAATAGCCGCTAACACCACAAAAACAAAGATTTTACCCTTTCCTTCCCTCTGTAGATCTTGTATCGGTTATACTTTTCTTTAATCAAACTTTAGATAAGCTCCACTTATGTAGGCGACAACAAAGCAGACATGTCTCTGTTAATGATATTTTCGCATGATATCAATCCATTTCTTGCCAAGCCATAACTAACTTTTACAGCCCGAATAAGTTCACTTATCTCTAAAGTTGTCCCCAAAAGACACCAAGCAGAAAACAGTTTTTGAATGACCTTTAAATTAACAGACAAAGAAATGGAGTTTTGACCAAATTAAGCTGTAGAACCAGCAATTATATTGCACAAATGGCTTACCAGACCACCACCCTCATCATCACCAAAATCTCCAGCATTTGCACCAACTTCTTGTCTTAAAGTTTGATCTGTAACAGCTGATACCTGTATAAGAATGTTGAAACAAAATTAGAGACGGTCATAGACGTAACCAGAAAATTTACTTGGGGGCAAACTTTAACATTTCTAAGTTTAGGTATATAATGTTAACTATTTGCAAGTTTTTCAGGGGAAAAAGTTTAAACTTATAAAGGATATTTTCCATAATTTTCAATTTTCTAAGGGAGAAGCCCTTTCCTCTTATGGTGACAGTTGTCCCATTGAGGCAAAACCTATAGATCCCAACTTACTAATCAACTATTGCACAACCAATAAGTCGGAAGCAGCGAAGAATGTCACCCAGAATGAAAGAGAAGGAAACAAATTGACCTATGGAATATGAATTGTGGTAATGCATAGATGAAAGGAAGCAACGCACGAGATAGAACCAAATATGGAATTCAAATTAATGCTTTACAGACAATGGTTTAAGCAGCCAATTGAGATAAACCAAGAACTAACTAAAAAGGATGATATAATCTCTACCTCATTTGCCACGGGATCCCGCAAGATGTTCAGAACTTCAAACTTAAGTACAAAGGATAGTTCAAATGCAGCTCAGAACACAAAGAGTTATGCCACAGTGAGAGGAGAGATTTTCCACTAACACATTTGATTCACTTCCTCACACTTAAGCAAAGTAGTTGTGGTCAAGTTTTGAAGTGCAGCCAGAGATAAATTTGACAAATGCAACAAAACATCAGCATCAAGACTGTTGAAATCAGTTGTTTAGTTAATTTCAGTTATAAATTTCATTATACAAATATGTGATTGTCCACATCTATTTATGCAGATCAGTAGGGGAGAGAACTCTTAGGTACAGAGGCTGATCTTACAATCTCCAAAATTAGCTTCAGTAGTTTACCTTGGTATAATCTGAACTTGCATTGTGGCCGCAAATTCTGGTTTAGATGGATTTTGATGGTTGCAAAACATATGAATTGAGTATAAAGAAAATTTGCAAGTTCAATAGTAATTACACCTATACCTTCTTAAGATTCAGCAGGGCCAAGAAACTCCCATCATTTGAATACCCTCAGTGCTTAGAAACAAGAGAGGGTAACAAGAAATTTAGCTCTTGAGAAATAAATGTGCATAAAGCAAACCTTTCAAGACGCATTGAGCTTCAATACTAATTGAAGCCTTTCCATTTTTTTCCTTGCCTTATTATTGTCTTATTTGTTGATTATGAAGAAAAAACGAGTAAAGATAATGAATCAGTTCTCATAATTAGTGCAAATCCCAGCCCTGCGCAAAAGAAGAGAATTAGAAGAACATTGTCATCTGCAATCTACCATAGTCATTTGGCAATTAGTCATCTGCAATCAATTCTCATAATTAGTGCAAATCCCAGCCAACGAAAAACAGAAGAACATTGTCATCTGCAATCTACCATAGTCATTCAACCATTAATACAAGCTAAGGTGATCAGTAGAAGCCAGAAAAAGAGCACCTGACATTGAAAGCAATATTTGTTCGTGATAAATTTAATTACAATCCAAGCTATTATTACACTAACAGAGCCATAGAACTAAATAGCCACGAAATGTCAAATGTAAATGATAATCCATGAAGGTTGTCATGAGTTTTAAACAGAATAAATAACTTGCCTTCATAACTCGGCCTGCAATATCCAGTTGTCCATCTAAACTTAGTGCAGCTCTAGCATCTTCAAGGCGAGAAAACTGCAAGATGGTTGTGCACAAAAAGATTTAACTTGGTTCATCGAAGAGCACTGAGATCTCACTACAAAGAAGGCTATTTTATGTGGTGAAGCTATTCTGCATCAGACTATTACGTTAGCTCATACTCGATATGCATGATTTAAATGTTGTGACAACTCATATCTAGAACTAAAATCACCTGCACAAAACCATAGCGGCTGCTATGCCCAGTCTCCAGGTCAGGAGGCAGCTGCACCAACTCAACAGTACCAAATGGTTCAAAAACCTGACTTTTTGAAAAGGAAAGATCAGAATCTTGACTAACAGGAGAAATATCTGCCGCAAAATCAAGACAACTAGTATAAACCCAAGAGAGTTCAAAAAATAACACCTTCCTTGTCAGAACAGTGATCCATGGTGCAAATCAGTGTGACACTGCAGTGCCAACCTTATACCATTTGGCTCAATAAGTATATCATCCTTTTGTTGCCAAATACATATCAGTGCCTACCAGCCTAAAACATCTTTTCTTTACACTAAATTGCTATTCTTTGAACAAGCAAATGATAATGACTCTCTTTTACGGCGTGCAACTGATTGTCCAATAAGAAAAATGTGTAAGCTATGTCATTCATCCAGACAATAAGCACATGCAGTAACAGAAAGTAATATGAGTGACCCCAACTGTTCACAAGGTTCAATTACAGTGTCAAATCGAGTTTTAAGAGCTTAACTTTCTTTTCTACATCTAGGGCAATCAGCTTAAGCAAATACAACATCAAGTCACCCAATCATACTAGATTTGTCTGTTGTATTAAGTTAAATAAACCTATGAAGGACTTTAGAAGCTCTGAAAACATAGTAGCTAATTAAATTAACTTCAAGGTACCTTTTTAACATCAGGAAACACTAGATCATTTTGTTAAAATGCCGGAAAAGAACTGGATTAGTTTTTGGAGGCACTAGCATCCTTGACCTTTCCAAAATTTGTTAAAGCTGAAAGACATTTAAAGGAGTTGCGAACTGTTACATCTCATTCAATCATGACACTTACCCACCAGCAATCTTTTTCCTTTTATCCTGAAAACTCTATCCTCTTAATTGGAACCATGAAATTCTTAATTTGGTGTATTTAACTTGAAAAGCTATAATCTGTACGCTTATTGTAGATCACAACATTCATGACCATGCTTATTTGAATACATACAATGAGAACTGGATGCAAAACCACCAACTGGAGGATATATCTACCTGACGAAGTTGATCTTCTTTGATGTTAGAATGCAGATTGTCAACATACAACCTCCTAGCTCCACCTGAGTACGGGCATATTAGGTCAGTATCTCCAGCAGCCACAGATGCAGTTGACTGAACAAGATTCTTTTCAGCCTCTGATGGTTTAACCATCACTGATTGACCAAGAAGAGGTTGGCCGGACAGGGCTATCGCCATAGGGACCGACATGACATCGTAAAATTCAATATATCTGCAGAACAAAATTTAGCATATGAAGAAGAATACAAAGATAAAAATTCTGAGAAATAGAGATAGTATAGAGTTGTGATGTTGTGTGTGTTTCTCTGTCAGTAGTTTCCTACCCAATGCCTTTGGAGCGTCTAGAAATGTGGTCCACTATGAGGCGTACATCTCTGACCTGATATTGCATGAAAGTTGTCTGTCAATAACTCCTAATACTTGGTAAATGTTATCCAACAATGAGGGTAAGTCATCATTCTGAAGGAATCATGACACCATGACAATCGTATATAGCAACAAATTCAATTGTTTATTCATTATATTTATTTTTGCATGTGCATGTCATGTTAAGGTTGACAGATGAAACTATTACTCAAGCTGAGTTCAAAGAATTCAGGGGACAAAGAATACTAATGACGGGAGCAGGCAGGGTGTCACAAAATTCCAGCATACCTACTCAACCCAGTAAAAGATTATGGGCTTATGCTTAAGTCTCAACAGCTCAAAATAAGTTATAAGCAGCTTATCTGAAATTGAAAAAGAAGTTAATATTGTGAATCTACTGAAAGATTGAAAATATGTTTAACTTTCAACATATTGCCAAGCTAACAGCTATTTTGAAAAGCAAGTCAAGGGAGACTTTTTTATTAAATGCAGAAAAACCTGCTTATAGCTTATTTTAGACTATTGGTACAAGCCGTACAAGTCGCATTAATTATTATGCTAGATATCATGGTTAGACAACAAATCTATTCAAGACCTAGATCCTATTAGGCACACAAGTCTTTGCATAGTTTATACAACATCAGCTTCAGCACTACTGTGGCATTTTAGTCATAAGGTGAAATCCATTATTTTAAGTGGTGAAATATTGCTTGATTCAGAAGATTTATGGCAGAATAAAGAACTTCAAGGGTAAAATTGGCTTCAATGGATAGATCATCTTATCGAATATAGTAGAGTGTCAGGGCAGTAAGGAGGAGATCTAAGATAAATCTTGTATGTCTCATTTGTAATGTTCTTTTGGTTTTTATTAAACAAGCAGAAGCAGGCACAAAGCAAATACAGATTCCAATTCACTGCAACAAAACATGGAGTATCATTTAATTAATGTCTCATAAGATAAGTATTTGGGTCCCGCCCTAGCATAGCAAGATGCATTTTATTTGCAGGAAAAGATGCACAGGCAAGACACTATGAATAACAGCATGTCAAGCTGATGAAGATAAACCTTGCCAGCTCTGCTAAAAAACTCATAGACATCTCTTTCATCTGCCTGCAAAGAAATCTACCAAAATCACAAGAGGAAGTCCATGTCAGAAGAAATGCTGTTGTAAGCCAGTAAATTAGTAGGAAAACAGATTTAGTCAGGTAACTTAACTACCTGATAAGCAAAAACTGTCCGTTGATCATGCTCAGGATCAGCCTCTGGCTCGGCCACTTCTTCCTTTTTTTCTTTAAATCTCCTGCCAAATACACACACACACACATGTATAACAATCATAACCCTCAGAAGAAGTGATCAACAGGCTAGAACATCCTAAAAGGAAAGAAATGAACTACTATTTACTGAGCTGAAAACCCAAACTAAGCTCAACAGTTATAATAGCCAACTGTTGTGCTTCTCAGAGTAGGAGGTAACAGTTAACTACCAGAACAAACCTAAATTAAACTCTGTATACAGAGATCAGCTTGGTCAAATGCCAAAAGAAAATTGTCCAACTCTTTTTAAGGAAACAGGTTACATTTAAAGATACCGACCCTGATCTTAGTTACAAGAGATGAAGCCAAACCAATTCAACTTCTGTTAGCCAAAAGCACAGGTGCGATACAGGTCAACTTAGTGCAAGCAAATTATTTGCTTAAAAACTACCAAGAACCAGTGTGATTGTTAACTCCAGAATCAAAAAACATACTTAAGAAAGTAGAATATTTTGTAAGCAGAATATAAATCTTGAAGCCAACTGACAAACTGATTTACAATAAGCAAATATTTTGTAGATTATCTTGTGTACGTTGTAAATCTGCCCAAGGGCCCTAACAACTTACAACTATGCAAATGCATGACTCTGCATTTCTACCTAGTAGCTAGCTCAGAACAAGGGAATAGAACTTTTTCATTCAAGTCAGGCAGAAAAACCTCAAAGTTCCCCTAGAATTTTAACAAAACCACAGAGGGAATCCGAGCATTACCTGCTTTCTCGGTCCCCGTCTTGTAACTGGCTCTGTCTTTCCCTTCCTCCATACTCCCTATCACCATTCTTCTCCCTGTCTCGGCTCTCCTCTCTCTCTCCATCAACCAGATGCCTTTCTGAATGACTTGTACGATTCGACAGGTCTTGATTTCTCTCCCTACCTCTCTGTCTTTCATCTTCGCGGCCACGACCTCTCCTTCCGCTATCTTCGCCTTTGTTGGTATCTCTTTCTCTGTCGCTTTCTTTGATTTTGTCCCCATCTCTCTCCTTCTTGCTGCTCTTATGCTTGTCCCTGTCCTTGGATTCTCGGCTACTCCTGTATCTCTCCCTCCCACTCCTCTCTCTATCTCTTGAAGGGGAATGGTGACGGTAGCTTGAGCTCCTCTCCTCCTCATCTTCATGGAACTCTTCCCGCGTCCTTGAACGCTTAACCCGTTGATGATGATGATCACTTTTATGCATTGGCCTCTTAATTGGGTCTTGGCCTCCACCAGATTTATCCACTTGATCACTGCCATTGCTCGTCTCAGGATTATCCGCTGTTTTCTCCGAGTAATCATCAAACTCGTCAAATTCCATTTGGGAAAAACCCTTCAAAACCCACACAATCTTTTTCCTCAAGAGATGACAGAAATATACTACTAACTATACAGTAGCGTACTTTTTTCCAAGACGACAACACATTTAATCCATTAGTTTTGATCGCACTAGTCTACCACTACTACAAGCGAGTCTGTAGAATTTGAAAATCCTTACGACAGGTTAAAAAATGTTAAAGCTAGGTCCCTCTAATATGAGAGCAGATCCTCTAATATCTACCGATTATATCTAACTATCGGACAGTGCTACAGTGCCTATAGTTATGGTAACGATGGTAGGGAACCTACTATTACAGGTTTCTATTATTTTTAGTGACAAATCGAATTTTTTAGCGACTTTTTAAATATTATATTAAAATAATTAATATTAACTTTAGTAAGTTTTTAATTAAAACTAGTAAGTATATGCCTGAAAGATAAGTTTTAGTCAAAAATGGAAATTTACCCTTTCAGTAATTTAATTTACTTATTATTTGACAAATGTTACTTTTGTTTAATTTAAACTTACTAATACTAAAAGTAAAAAATTGACATATTAAAGTAAGAAAATAATCGGTTTCTGAAAACGGTTTGGGTTTCCGCATCTCTCTAAAGTTGCTTCCCTTCTTTTTATTATCTTCTCACCTCACGGAAGATTGTAGAATTTTTTTCCTGGAAAAGGAAGGAGTACGATCATCATCTTATGGAACGGGATTAGCTTTTGCTAAAATTTAGAAAATTGATCAAGCGGGCTAAGCAATTCTATCATATCTTCAGGCTGAACTCTTCTGGTAGGTTTCATGCGTCAGTCTCTGTTTCTGCCTTCTACTAAGCATTGATTCTCATTTCGGTCAATCAATTGGCCTGCCTAGGCGTGGAGGAAAAGCTAAATATGCTTTATAGATAGCACAGGTTCAGGAGAAAGGGTTTCCCCCCTATGCAATTATTGATGATACGGGTACACCTCTATCTAATACTATGTATCGATCGTACTTCGAATTAAGAAATTTAAAAATGCGGATTATATGCATTACTGCACATTTTTATGATAATTATTGTGTAGTGTTTTACTGAGTGATCTCATCTTTAAAGCACAATGATTTTGATACCAGATTTCAATTTTACTGTTACAAGTAGCGTCTCCTGTTCTGCTCTATGATTTGGAGTGAACTAATTTGTCGTCTCCAATCATCCATTGCACTTATTGCAAATCATTAGTTACTGTTTAATTAGCAAAATTTTGGTTGTCAAATCGGTTTTTAAGAGCCAGGGGGCGCACATTAATTGGATCAATATGGAGATTTCTCGGCAGCAAGTTTTCATCACATGTTAATATAGATTTTTCTATGTAGACTGTATGCCAGAGAGTGATTGTTTTAGTTTGAACTTTCCTCCTCTTGGTGAAATCCTTAGAATCTGCAGTTTGTTTGGCTACAATTACATGACTGGTCGATACACCAGCACTTTTTTTTTTATGTATCCTATCAGACAACAAGGATTCTCCCTCCAATATAGAGTTGAATCTGTGAGCCAGCTTAATCTGCATCTGCTAACCGATGATTTTGTGCCTCATTCCAGGTGTGGATTTTAAGATCAAGCTGCTCACTGTTGGTGGGAAGAAGTTGAAGCTTACAATTTGGGATACCGGTAAGCAGATCCTATCATTTATAGTTTTGCTAACTGTTTATGGCAGCTTTCCGAATTCTCTTTATGAAGTTCTTTTGTGCAAATATGATGATACACCTTTACTTTTATTTGTTTTTTTTCCCTATCATAGGCTCAAGTGGTAAATCTCTTTGGACATAGAACTAGCTGTAATTTCACAAAATACAGCAGGACATTTTGCGCTTTACCTAGTACAAGTCAAATGTTTGTACTTTCTCTACTGTTCTCAACATGCCGTGCCATCCTAATTAACATTTTCCCCAGAAGTTGTTATTATATGTAAATCTTCTTATCTGTCAGAAGGTTTTGTCTTGCCATCGCAGCTGATCATGCAACTTCTTCCTCCTTAAGATTAGAAACTGACAATCAGTCCTACTTCACCATGATCAGACCCAATTTGGGTTTGTATTCCTCTTTTTCCTAGTGCTGCTAATGGAAATTTATTGTTGGGATCCTTGATTCATGACTTAAAATAAGCTCAGCCTCCTTTTTCATAAATAATCCAAGCTACTACTTTCTGATGATAGTACGCCCCTCTTGCTATTTATTTCCACTGTCCTATTACTGCATATTTTGTTCTCCGTGATCTGATGGGGCTCATGACACCTTTTGCAGCTGGACAAGAGAGGTTCGGGACCTTGACAAGCTCATACTACAGAGGTGCTCAAGGGATCGTTCTTGGTATGTCATGGATAGATCACTATAGATTCTTTCATATTTATGAAGCCTTTTTGTCATCCTGCAAAATAAGTTATTCTTTTAAGATGTGATTGATAAGATGAGATTTTGTTTATTTAATTGCATTATCATCGTTCTCGGATTTCTGGTCAATTTATGGACTACTGTTGCTTAGAAAAACAGAATACACATAATCATTCTTTTAACTTTTGAGCATTGGCCATTTTTTAACATTGCTGAACTCTATGCAAAATTTGCTGTTTCTCTTGTCGGAGAATTTATTTGATCATTTTCCTTTTGCAACATGGTTGGTAAGGTTCCTTCATGCATGTTTATTTGTTTGCTTTAAGAACAGACTGCTGCCATCCCAGTCCACAGTCCAGAGTTTTTCCATTTTGTGGGAGACTCTTCCCAGTTGAGTAATATGAAGTTGTCCATAGTAGGCATTGTCTATGCAGTCAGTTGGTATTCTGCCCAAAATATTGTACGGTACTGTGAACCTTTAGGTTTTTATAGTACTATTTCACTAAGATGATCATCTATATGTGCTCTTGGCACTTCCTTTTTGTAAAGGAAAGCACTTGTAACCTTTTTTAGAGCTTGAAATTAAAAGAAGCTATGAGTCCTAAATCATATGAGCATGATAGGACCTGTATATTTGTTGAAACTGAAATTTTTGTACAAATAATTTCCAGTTCGAGCATTGTCAATCTGTTTTGGAGAAGTGTCATGCAATTATTGATGAACTTTAGTAACTTTTTAATTAAAACTAGTAAGTATATGCCTGAAAGATAAGTTTTAGTCAGAAATACAAATTTACACTTTGAGTAATTTAATTTACTTTTTATTTGACAAAATTTACTTATGGTTGAATCAAACTTACTAATACTAAAAGTAAAAAATGTACATATTTAAGTAAAAAAAAATTACCGGTTCCTGAAAACAGTTTTGGGTTCCTGAAACACTTTCGGGTATCACCTATCTCTTTAAAGTCATCTACCTTCTTCTTATTTAGTCCTCAATTCCAACGATACGATTGAATTCCCAGGCCAAGGTTTCCACTTTGGTCCACACTTTCTCTTGGTTACAATTGAATAAATTTTCTCACTTCACCTTTTTCATCTTTAGTTCACACTTTCCCTCTATCCTTTCTCATCGATCGGTTGGTTTTGGGTGCTGCCATATGCAGACACAACAAAAGGGTTTTGCGACGGTGGTAGCCAATCAAAGAGAGCAGTGCCGAGGTTAGTCCATCATGTCCACCTGAAATCGTTTGACTATATTGCTGTAATTTATTTATATTTCATTTGTTTTTTTTGTCAAGATTTTCTTGCGAAATCAAGGCTGAGAATTTGAAGATTTTATTGCAATTTTGGGGCTGAAAATGTCCGTTGAAACATCTAGGAAATGGTTGTAGTTTTGATTGTCTACGGGTAAAATATGCTTAATAGCCATATGAAACATCTAGGAAAGGATTTGAGACTAGACGTTTAAGTTAAATGTGATTAATTTGTGAATGCATATAAGATGTTTGGTGAAATGTCAAAGAGAAATTTGTATGTTATGATTGCTACTCTGTGCGGGTGAGAAAATTAAAAGTTCTAATTGCCAAATGGACTGTTACTATAGTTACTCAGTTATTTTTGAATCTAGATAGTATTTTTCTCCTTCCCCTCTTAAATTGTAGTCGTTCCAAAGGAATTATGCAATTTAACATAACTTTCAGCAATCTTTGGGTATGGGCTGCGTAGGATTCCAATCTTTGGGTATGATCAACTTGAGTATAGATTGCGTAGGAGTCCAAAGTTGTAATATTTTCATTTGTATTGCAAAGAATTTATGTAAAAATCTCAGAAAACATACATCAACACAAACATTGACTTGATAGCCTCTTTGACTGACATGATAGCATCTTTGACTTGATAGCTTCTAGCATCATGCTGAAAATGGAAGAAATGACAGCTCATGTAGATGAACTAGAACAGTTATCTAACAAATCGGCCAAGCTTGGTGGTGGTATAAGTTGGAGAACCATTGTTGATCGGCTTGACAAATTATCTTCTGATGAAATTCAAGTATTAACATTTGATTCCATTGAAGATGCCAGAGAATTTTACCTATGTCATAGCAAAATGGTCGGTTTTGGTATTAGAGAGCGGGATGAAAAGAAAGATCGGAAAGGTATTGTGACATACAAACGATGGGTATGCAACAGAGAGGGCTTTAGAAATAGCAAATGGTTAAATTTAGTTAACCGTAAGAAAGAGGCAAAATGCCTTACGAGAGTTGGTTGTCTGGCAACTATAATTGTGCAATGGAACAAGGATATTCAGAAGTTTACGATTAAGCGGTTTAATATGGATCACAATCACCAATTGGCAAATCAATAATTTGTACAATTTCTTCGATCACATAGGAGTGTCAACCCAGCAGACTTGGAGCATGCTATTTTGATGCATGGAGTTGGTATTTGAATTCCTCAAATAGTGGACCTTCAAGCTTACCAAGCTGGGGGCCACAACAAGATGGGATACACAGAAAAGGATCTACGAAATGCTGTTGACCAATTTCATAGAAATGCACTTGAAGTTGGTGATGCCTCTCAGGTGTTGGCATATTTGGATGGTCGAGCAAATGGTGAGCCAAATTTCTTTTACAAGTATGCCGTTGATGTGGAGAAGCGATTGATACGACTCTTTTGGACAGATTCTCAATCTCGTTTGGATTACCAATGTTTTGGTGATGTTCTTGTCTTTGACTCTACATACCGCACCAATGCTTATAGGAAGCCACTAGTAACTTTGGCCGGCATAAATCATCACTATGTTACCACAATTTTTGGGTGTGCATTAATTGCTGATGAGACTGAGGACACATATAAGTGGGTATTGGAAACATTTTTGGAGGCCATGGAAAAAAAGGCACCTATCTCAGTTGTTACTGATGGGGATGGTGCAATGAGAAATGCAATAAAGGCAGTTATTCCTTCTGCCCGTCACCGATTATGTGCTTGGCATTTAAAAAGAAATGTTGTTACCCATACAAATAAGGGGTTCGTTCTTGATTTTGACGTGGCTATGGACATGATTTGTAGCCATGAAGAGTTTGAGAGAAGGTGGCATTTGCTAGTTGAGAAACACAATTTGAGAGATAACCAATGGGTTGTCGATTTATACAACAAAAGGGAAAAATGGGCTGCTGCATTTTTGAGAGGACACTTTTTTGCTGGAATGAAATCAACCCAAAGATCAGAGCAATTGCATGCTACGGCGCACAAGTACCTTCAATTCAAAATGCTACTTTACCCGTTTGCTCATCGATTTGAGCTATTTTTATCAAAAGTTAGGCAGAATGAACACAAGGAAGAATGTATCACAAGTTAGTCATCTCCTGTTCTAATTACTCATTTGAGAAAGATTTTTTTCAAGATTCGTGATGAAATTTCTGCTGAAGCCTCACTCCGCCTCGTTTCAGTTGTTGATCAAGATAAGGTGAAGTTATATACATTCACTGAGTACTTGCATCGAATTTGCTCTTGGCAAGTGGAATTGGATAAATCTGAAAGGACTATTATTTGTTCATGTAAGAAACTTGAGTCATGGCGATATTTTTAACAACTTCCCCCAAAACCCAGAAATAAAATCTACTTAATCATGTAGTACTATAACTATGGGTACTTGGCCACGAGAAGTCAAGTGATTATATATTTATTATAAGTAGTGCTAAGTCTTTCTGCCTTTCTGTTTACGTTTCATCCATAAATTAATATTATCATATTACCATTGTCAAAAGATTCCATACTACAATTGAATGTTCACTCAAGGAAAAGTAATCACAAGAATATTATCAGCAAATTAAGGAAACATGCGGATACGACAACAATTATTAAACTCTTTATGGGGTGCGTTACCATATTATATCCTAAGCCAATCAATATTAACCTCCTATTGCAATTATGGGGTGCATTACCATGAACGACATCAATTATGCTACAATTCTAACCTCAGCGTTCTATTACAAAAAAAAAAAATTATCTTTAAAGGAGTTTGTTTTCTTCACCTTGCTTCCAAAAGAAAGAGAATGAAAATAACTTTTAGCAACATAGGAATAAATATTCAGTAAATATGGTGAATATAAAAAAATACCTATAATAGAACATGCCTATGAGAGGGAATAAAATATACAAAAGATCTTACAAGCATAAAATCTCACACCATAATTTACTTACATCATTTATTTGTCGCTCATCCATAATTCACAAATTGTCACCCCAAATAAGTACTAGTGGTGGCGGTGGAGGAAGAGACTTTCGTCTGATGTACTTTCAACATCAGAAAACCAAGCGTTACTAGGGCATAAAGAAATCCAAGCGTTACTAGGGCATCGACCTTTCCTACTTTAACTAAAATTAATGGCTAATAAAAGTCACCTTGGTACTTATCTCTTGAATTCTTAACTGTTTCAAAATTTAATAAAGAATTCTAGCACAACCACAACACTTTTGAATTCAAAACTACAAAAAAGCCTATCCTTTTTTTTTTATTTTGGGTTAAAGTTAGCAAAAGTTCTACTTATTTGCACCTTTCCTGTAAAAATTATTTTTTGTTGCAATTTCCTATTTTAGTTATCCATTCGACACTAGTACGGGCATAGATACGGATTAAGCAACCAGTTTGAGGAATAATATTTGTTATTATAAAATTTATTTGAATTGAATTAACAATTTGATATTTTCACAAAAAAATGTAATTTTTTTGTCATTTTTCAAAAAAATTTAAGAAAACTATACTTTAGCAATTGTTGTCATTGCCACTTAATTGAAGTTCATTAAGAATAATTGAAGTTCCGGTATCAATACTCTATTCAAATGTAAATATTCAACCTAAGTAACAAAATAAATGATAGCTGAACAAACGAAATATGCGTTCAATTGATCGTGTTCAAACTACATATTCTGTTAATGGTTAGTATATATGAAATTATATTTTGCATTTGTAGAAAATTAATATGCATTTCATATCTACTAACGAATAAATTACCTATGTTTTGAACAAATCAAACCTAAACTTATGTTGTGATATGTATATAGTTGCTCACATTTATACTTATGCCATCATCTTTTCTTCCACTTGCTTTTTAGTAGTGCAAATTACTTTTGATTATATTTAGGGGTGGTAATTTCCGATACGATCTGAAAACACGATATGAACCTAACAGGAAATTAATTGATTCGGATTGAGGTTTCGCGGGTTCGGGTCAGAATCGAGTCGAATTTGACGAACCCGAAAAGAAAACGGGTCGAATTCGGGTCAAACTGTGGGTGATCCGATACGACCCGATCACCTGTTTATGAATTAAAAATTATTTTACCTAACTAAACTAAGTTATTCTTTTTTTTTCAAAGGCATTAATCACTTAATCCTAAATGAATTTATTTAATTTATTCGAAGTTGAAATTATTATATTTGGACAAATAATGTATTATATTATTTTTTACTTTTATACTGCTTTTATTTATTTTATATTTGGTTTGGAATAAAACACTTTTACGGTGTTTTTAATTTAACCCAAAGATTTGGTTTGGGATTATTTATTTAAATTTTTATTACTTGATTATGTAATTAGTGTAGACACCAAATTTTGGTGTAATTTCATTTACTGTTTATTTTTAGTTTTTTATTTGTCGTGTTCGTTTTATTCGATTTTTAGTTTTTAGTTTCTAGTTTTATTTCTATTTTTAAGTTTTTAGCATAGAATTTCTTGAAAGTGAAAAAAAAGGAAAAAGTGAAAAATGATGAAAAATGAAAAATGAAAAAAGATTGAAAATGGCAATTTTGTTGTTTTAGTTTGTTTATTCTGATGTATTTGTAATTAAAATTGTTGTTTTTATTATTATTTAGTTTTACTTTTATTTTTGTTAAATTATTAAATTAAAAAAAAAGAAAAAAAACCAACGCGCAGCATGCAAGCTGCGTTTTTGCGGCAGCTTGCAAGTGAACTTTGGGGAGATCCTTAGTTGCAAATATAGCAAAAGATCCTGGAGTTTTAGGGTTGGAGGTTGCCCATATAAAAGCCAAAGGTAAGAGCAGCCGCAAAGGGAGAGGTTTAAAAAAGAAAAAACAAAACAGAGGGTTGACTGCTGGAGAGGTTGAAGTTCTGAGAGAGGGGCTGAGCGAGGGAGAAAACCAGAGAGGGAGATTGGGACAGCGGGAGCAAATCTGGAAAAAGAAAGGATACGAGGGAGTACAGCCGAGAGAAAAAGGAGAAAAAACCAAGCAAGAGTGGAGGGTTTGAGAGCGAAAGTGACGGCCGCAATCTGGAAAGGAAAACACTGGAGCGAGAGAGTTTGGAGAGGAAGTTGACGGCTAAAACTAGAGAGAGTTTTGAGAGGAAGGGAAGGTCCGAAAAAATTGAAAGCAAAAGAGGGCAAAAAAAACAGGAGGTGATGGCTAGGAGGGGCTGAGTGAAGAGAAACGAGACAGAGGAAAAGACCGAAGCTTTCACTTTCTCTCCATCGTTCAAAACTTCAGGTATCTTCCTACAACTGGTTTCTTAGCCTTCCCAATTTTAGCCTCTCCAATCTCCATCGTGACTGGGTTGGATTCTTGCATTCAGTTTTCTGTTTGTTGCCGTTGTTTCTACTTGCTTCAATCTTACCTGTGGAGTGTGTATCTCCAAATATTGTTTAGGCAGTGAGTTTGAATTCTGGAATTTTATGGGTTTTGTTGATTCATTGGGTTTGTTATACCGGATAAAAGCTGCAGCCTTTTATTGTTGTGTTACATGATAAGCTTAGTTAGGGTGCCAAATCTGTTTGTCTTTGTGTTATTTTGTCCCCAAACTGTGTTTTAGTGGCAAAGTTATTAACTTTGAAAAGGAAATGCCATTTCCATGGCCAGTTCATTCGAGAAGGCATCTGAGTTTGGAAATGAAAATACAGCAGCCTTGCACTTTCGGTTGGTTGAAGCCTTTGCATTGTTGAAATGTGTGATTTGTTTTGCCATGTGATTGGAATACCGTGTGCACGTATGCCATGAGGTAGAATCATGTTTTGAAGTAGAGTTCAGTTGCATGTTTAGACAAGGATCAAATGCCTGCTGGAAAATGAATTTCAGATTGCCGAAAGCTTCATAGCTTGCTGAAATTTTGTTGCAGCATGTTACGTTGCTTGGCATGAATATTTCCTTGATTTTGCATCTTTTCTTTCTGCGTTTTACTGGTTTGAATATCAAAGTTGTGCTCAAGAAATCTGGGCTAAAGGAAATGAAATGCAGCAGTAACTTTATTGCCAAACGACATGACTGGCCATTGACGCAAGTTCCAGTCTTTCTTTTGTTGCATTTGTATTCCGTTACTTGGACTGAATTTTCAGTGATAATTTGAAGTCTTGCATTAGATTGTGGTTGTTGAATTGGTAGGTTTTGCATGGGTTGCTTCACATTTCACATCTAGGCACATAACCAGAGGCTGCTGAGATTTCAGACCAATAGGGAAAGCTATGCTTATCCTTACGTTTCTGCTGTTTGTTTTTCTGTTGCAATAGTTCACAAGCTGGGTTTATGCATCCAATTTGCTAGTTAAATCTTGTGTTAAGTGATTAATGACGAGGTTGCATGTTTGAGCCTAAAAATGTTTGAATCATGTTTGAGCATTTGCTGGAAAATGCATTTCAGTTTGCTGAACCAGAAACTCACGGCCTTGTCTTGTTGTTTTCTTCCATTTCGGTTCCAAGCTTTGCTGATTTCATTAGATGATAATTCCAGCATGTTTCTTCTTAGTTTGTTTGCATCAATGTGTTTAATTTGAATAAAGAATTGGCATGAACATGGCTGCAAGGGAAGAGATTTGCTGAAGTTCCAAATGTTGCAGCAGTTCATTTATTTGAATTCATTGCAGAAACTTTTCTCACTTTCGTTTGCATGGAAGCTGCGTTAATTTCATGTTTTGATTTGGGTCAATGATTTCTGGTTTGATGAACTTGTTTGTATGATGAAATGGATGTAATTGTAGCTGGAATTTGCCGCAAGTTTTTGAGAAAAGGCAACAGTTTTTGTAGCTGCAGAAAATTCTGTTTCTTACGTAGTTGCATGCATGATCAAGAAGGAAAATTGCAGCTTTACTCCCCTTAGTTTCCAGCTATGCTCCAAAGGCCCATTTATGTGTTTTGTTCTTACAATTAGGTCCTAAAACACTTGCACTTTAACCCCCTAAGTTCCCCCTTGTCTTGCTATGGCCCAATTAGTTGAATAAATTAATCACTTTTGTCATTCTAGAATCTTAATTGCTTTTGGTTTGCTTTGACATGATTTTGGGTTAGACGTTTAGTGAGTTTTAGGATGCATTTTGAGGTTCAATAAGTTTTAATAGAATTTTTTAGCTTGGATTTGTGTTCTAATCACATTTTTGCATTTGATTTTTATGGGTCTCATCTTAAGTCATCAATTTTGGTATTTTATTTTACTCTCTTTCAGAAATTTTCAGTCCTTCTAATTAAGTCCCTCTTGCATTAATTGCTTTGTACATGGTTGGTTTGTCTATGTAAATACTTTAGTTGACTCAATTTAGTGTTTAACTTTCATTTTTCATATTTAATTTCTGTTTCATGTGATTATTTGATAATTTAAGTGGTACCTTGACCTTTTTATTATTTTGGAGGGTAAGTTAGTAATTTCACTACGTTAGGGCGTCGCTTCAAGGGAGGTACACTCTATCCTTCATTTGCACTTCATTTGACCCTACGTGCTCCTACGTGTTATGTGAATATGCATGCCTACTCCGCTTTCCTTACCTCCTTGCATGCATTTACTTGCTTTTACTTTTATTTAAGTTTTATGGGGTATGTGTACACCTCTTGGCTTGTAATAGATAGGGCTCGGAGAGCATCTGGTCCATTTCCCCTTCCCCTTTATGTTTTTATGGGATATGTGTACACCTCTTGGCTTGTAATAGATAGGACTCGGAGAGCATCTGGCCCATTTCCCCTTCCCCTTGGTTGCTTGCTTTTGTTGCTACATGTTTAATTGCTTTAGTAGGCTCTTGCATCTAGTCGAGCATGTTAAGTGCTACGTGTTACGTGTTTACGAGCGTTTTGGCATGTCTACTTGCTTTCATAGCCATGAATGAATGGAATGGATGAATGTACGTCACCACACTAGTCCAACGCTAGTTGTGGCTCATTATTTCATTAGGAATTCATAGAAAGGGCTAGTCCAACGCTAGACCCAATAGGATTTTTCCTTTGTTTTTCATTAATGCATTATTTGTCTGTTCACTACATATCATGCATTTTTTTTCTTAGTTTTATCATCTGGCATGCTCCTCAATTCCCCTTTCCGCTCACTTTAGGTCTCGCATCTCATGCTAGTTAGGGTACATTTGCCTGGAGAGTCCCCTTCTGATAAGGGAAACGAGCGAGTGTGGCTACCCGATAGCCTTAGCACGCTAGTTTTGCCTTCTAATCAAAGGGAAAATCAAAGTCGAAAAGTTAGGAGTCCACCCCCGTACCCGACTTGTTGCATTCCTCTAGGGTCATACTTTCATTTTTATCACCTATATACTCCCTTAACCACATTTTTTTCACATTTCTCAAACCATACTTCATTTTACTACATTTTACCCATCACTTGCTTATTTTCACTTCACAAATGACATTCCACTTCACCTTATATATTTATCACTATATTTCATACACTTGCACACAGACACTTGGATTTTTCATACAATTTCACACGTGCACTTTTTCATACACTTGCACACAAACATTTGGATTTTTCATACAATTTCACACGTGCACCTTTTTATACAATCGCACACTTGCACTTTAGCCATCATTTGCATTAATCGACCTCTATAAGGTTTTCCTTTATTGGCCGCCACAACTCATGTGGTTGGGACCAAAAACCTTACAAGAGACATTTTAGAATTTAGGTTTGCATTTTTGCATTCATCTAGTCAAATCCAACACGCGATACATACCTTGGGTAGAAAAATAAGGAAAAATTGGTTTAAGTCACGCAACTAGCCTTGGCTAGGTCGAAGGGGTGCCTTGGATTTTTATCCTTGCCTTCCCCTTCGTCAAATGTGACCCCCGATCCCTCTTTTGGTTACGTAGACCCAAAAGTTCTCTAAAAAGGGTTTATTTACTTTTTCATTCAAAAACAAAAATCATTTTTAGGTGACTTGGTACACTCTAACTCTATACCAAGTGGCGACTCCATTTTTGATACAAAAAACCCTTTTTGAACTTTATATGGCCAAATCGTCGCATTATCAAGTCCCATGGCCTTTATTTTCATTTTGCACACGTTCACACACACACTACGCACTCACATCTCACACACACTACACACAGCATCACACCATCAAAAAGTGGGGCGCGACAATTAGTCTTGTGTGAATTAGAAATTATAGTGGTAAATTAATAAATTAAAATTAAGTTTTGGGTCATTGGGGTCGTCCCGCCAACCCGACAACCTGGAATTTTCTGATTCAGGTCAGATATCCTGACCCATTTCGGGTTGGCGGGTCAAGTTCGGATCAGCCAGTTTTCTCTTATACCTGGGTCTAAACCCGACCCGCCACTCCGATTTGGACCCGATTGCCATCCCTAATTATATTGGTAAAAAAATAACATATTTTACAAATTATTCCAATTTATTAGAAAATGTTACTAATTTCATTAGAAATTATGAAATGTAATCATGGTTTTTAATTTTTTACTAAATATAAATACTACATACAAAAGGAAAAGATATTTGACTTTGTTTTACTTTGATTAGAAAAACTTGTGGTAGAAATAACGAAATAGTGACAGGGGTGCAAATTTCAAATCAACAACCAACGTACACTTAATTACGATAATTTTTTAGTTGACCAAACTAATATATGCCATAAAGTAGTAAGATTTGATCATTTATAAATTGGCAATTTTAGCAGTTTATATACCATTCACCTATACAAATTATGATTATTATAAAATGACATTTTATAATAATTTACATACTATTTGCCAATTAAAAGTAAGTTTGATAAAAAAAAAATGTGCATATAAATCCATATTGTAAATGATACAAAATATATTTGAATCTCACGAAACTTAATATGTGGGTAAATTTACTATAGTTTTCAAAGATTATGCCACATTAGTACAAATTTAACTTTTATACTTGTGACCTAGAAAATAAATGTATTAGAACACATAACCTTTGTAAATGATACATACATTTATTAAAATGCTTAAAACACATAACATTGATTAATGATACATACAATCATATATTATACATTTACGTTACCAACAATTACTAACTATAATATTAAGTTTCAATCATTAATTAAAAAATCTTAGCATTATTTTAAATAAACTTCCTAATACTTGTTTCATATAAGTTTCTTTAAGTAAAATAGTAAATTTATGCCACAAACTAGTAAGTCTTGATGATTAACCAAATTTACTGTTTTATCAACAGGATTTACTATTAATCCGTGAAAACTTACTATTACTTGAACTAAACTTACTCTCCAAAAAGTAAGTTTTGAATATAGAGTAGTAATTTATTTTTTTTAAAAAGTAACTTTCATTTTTATTTCAATTTACTTTTTAAGACACAAATAGGATAACACTTGGATGACCATTTTTGATTTATTTTTTATTTGTTTTTAGCGATCATTTGATTATTTGATAGGTCTATCCACCTAAATAGGATAACACTTAAAAATAAGAAAGTAAGTTTTCTATCTAAAATAATAAGTTAACCGTAATAAATTAGTAACTTTTATACTTCAAAAGGTAAGTTGGAATAAATATTAAACTTACTTTTTAAATAAATAAATTACTACTTTATATCCCAAACTTACTTTTTAGAGAGTAAGTTTAATTCAAGTAATAGTAAGTTTTTATACATAAATAGTAACTCTTACTAATAACATGGTAAATTGATTAATAATCAAAACTTACTGATTTATGGGACACATGTGCTATTTTATTTTAAAACATATTTCAAAATAGTATTAGGAAATTTATTTGAAATAACGATAAGATGTTTTATTAATGATTAATTCTTAGTACCTTAGTTAGTAAGTACTCATAATATGCTTGTATAATACATGATTATAGGTATAATTTTAAAAAAATATTTATATATTTTAAAATACTATGAAAAATAGTTTGACTTTTCACATAATCTTGTGAAATATGTAATAAAATTTTGTCGTATTATAAGCTTTTAATCATTTTCCATTTTTGAAAAGTTTGAAAGTTCGAATAACAATAACAACAAATCTTCCTAGTTATATATAGAATATTACTTGTTTATATATCAAAATTTTTATAATTTAACACCTATGAATATAATAAGATGATAAAGTTTTAATAAATTTACATCTGAGACACAAGAAATAATAAGAGTAAAAGCCTAAACAAAATGAGAAATAATATAATAATAAAAATGACAAAATTAGTATAACAATTAATATAAGAAAATCAGTATGATCTGGATTTTTTCCCTTGGGAGATTGTTCATAAGAATAGGATCCAATAATTATAAATGAAAATCACATGCATGTATAATCTATTGTATAATTTAAATTAAATTTAGTTCACCTATAAAATGGTCCTAAAATAATTAGTACACTATGATATATGTTATTTTAACAACAAATTTTTTTTTTACTAAAAGTCTGAAATATCCATGACATATGTATGAGGGATATTTTACCATATTTGTATCTCACATCTAATCATGAAAGTTAATTTGAGAAAAACTATTTTTGACAATAGAATTATTTTGAATTTAACCAACAAGTTGAGATTTTTTAAACAATAAAAGTGAAATATTTTGGGAACTTAGTTGTTTATTTTCCCATAATTAAAAATTTAAATTATGACAAATTATTCTTACATATTTTATAAGGTCATATGCAAAAAAAAAGGTTTTCATAGTATATTTAAAATGATTCAAACATATAACATTTATAAATGATACGTACAATTGTAAGTTTCTTTAAGTAAAATAGTAAATTTATGCCACAAACTATTAAGTTTTGATGATTAACCAAATTTACTATTCTATCAACAATATTTACTATTAATCTATAAAAACTTACTATTAATTGAACTAAACTTACTCTCCAAAAACTAAGTTTCAGATATAGAGTAGTATTTTACTTCAAAAAAATAAAGTTAGTTCCATATTTATTCAAGTTTACTTTTTGAGACATAAAAGTTACTAATATATCGAGTTCACTTACTATTTTTTATGCACAACTTACTAACCAAAACTTTAGGAACTATTTCATTTAGATGACCAGTACAACAGGTAATCAAATGGTCGCTAAAAGTATTTTTACCTGTTATATCAGGTAAAAATAGTTTCGTTACCATAACTATCGTTACTTCAGACTTTTCCCTAACCTATCATATAAAAACCTAAGAGTACTTTCACCAAGAACGGTTACGTAGACAACTTAAACTGATTTGTCATTCTATGATTGGTTTGTTGTTTTAAAACTATTTTCACTAACAATTGTCATCTATAATTGACTACTTAACATGTGTCTTTTTTATATGTTTAACTCATTTAATTTATCACTCAATTAAATGAGTTGAGTTTGTGGGTATTGAAATGAAGATTGAATCATGCACTCATAACGGCTATCTCACTCTTACACTATGAGTTGAAGCTTTTAATTGTCTTCATTCTTCCGTTTGGGCCTTTTTGATTCCTACGATTTTAGAGTCTTTTGGTGTTCCATAGTCTTCGGTTTTAGATGAAGGGCGTAACCTTCATAAGACTTCGGAAGCTTTCAGACACAAGTTTCTTTCTTGAAGAAAAAATGCTCACAAATAGTATTAATCAACTGGTGCTCACGGTACTCTTTGGTAAGGGAATTTTCTATTTGTTTTAGTTGTTTTATTTGCATTCAAAACACAAAATAAATATTGCATGGATAGTGAATCACCAGTACTTTGATTAATTTTTCTCTTTTTAAATTGCCTTTAGATAGAAGGGTATAACAATCTAGAAAAATTTATTTGTTGTATCATTGTTTTCATAAATTTGTCTTCATCAGATAATTTATCTCTTGCCACAGAGTTTGAAGATCAACAAACAGTAGCATCTTCACAAAGGTCTTGGTTTGCAGGTTTGTTTTGAACTACTCTTCTTATTGTTTACTACCTATTAAATGAATTGTCTGAGAAACAATTTCTATTTGATTTATAAAGAATGATTAAGCCAATCGTTTAGATTGTTTAGAATATTTAAAATACTACTTTCATTGATGCTGAAGGACTAATGAGTGAGCTGTTGCAGAGGGCGGCGCAACCCGTAACAAATTTCTCACTGTCTGCATTAGTCAAATATGCATACATATCATGACCTATTGCAATGAACTTGTTTTTGGTGTGAGAAAAACTGAAACGAGGGCCATTATAATCTACTATCGGATAATCATCGGAATTCTTTCATAACAATCTAATATGAGTGAAAGGAGAAACCTCCCATATTATTCCAATATTATCTTCTGAAATATCATAAACTTTCTTGAAATGATCGTAGAATTGCTTTTCTAGAATTCTCGCAAGTGATTTCAAAACCATCGTCATGGTAACAGCCCTTCCCAATGCCGAATGGATAAGGAATGGTCACATCACCGCATTTTGGGTCACAACCTTATTTTTGCAATGGATCCTAAATTTGATCCTTGTGCTTGCGAAGCCAACAAGGTCACTACCAAAAAGAGAACTGTCATTATTCTTACTCTTTAACAAGATTTTGATGGTTTGCGTGTGTTGTTTCTTAAACACATGTATATAACAGGATTGGATGTTTGTACCGAGATCTATATTGGAATAATATAGAATTAACCCAACTTGCATAAAATTTCTTTACTTTTGTAAGCACTAATTACTATAATATATAGGTGTATAGTGCTATATTTGTTACTTGCTATCTAGAAATAATAATTTTGGATAAAATGTTTCTTTATATTAGCAGGGGTCAAGAAGTAAAGATTTGATCTTTGGCAAAGTATATTACTACCAATTTATGAAAGTTTGTTCTTCATTGCTAGTAGGGATGTACGCGAACCGAGTCATAATCGAGTAGCTCGCGAGTAGCTCGGTCAATGGCTTGGCTTAAACTCGGGTTGATCGAGTTCGAGCCGAGTCTCGAGCTACTCGATTGTCATTCGAGTCGAGTTTTGAACCAATATTTTGAGGCTCGAGGTTTGTCAAGCTACTCGTCCAGCCGGGGGTATTTAAATAATATATTTATAATTTAAATAATATATATGTATTATAATTATAAAATAACCATTATGGGTATAAGTTTTACGGAATTTACAATAAACTATTCTTTATAATAAAATTTCATAATGGCAAAAAAATAATAACATAATTGTAAAAAGACCTAAAAAGAAAAAATGTCTAAAAAAGGGAAGAAAAGATGAAAGTGTGTCAAAAAATTGTGCAAAATTCCAGACTTTCTTCTCTGTTCGAACTCGAAGAAAGTTGAAAAGAAATTCACTTTCTGTTCGAAGTACATCCCTACCAACCACTGACTCTGAGTGATTTAGATCTAAACCCTATCTCCGATTCTCCGTTACTCTCAGTCTCTCGTTCGTTGCCGACGCTGTTGCTCGCCGCATCTGTCAGACTCCATCGCCATCGCTACAGAGTGAGCTCGCCGCATCTGGTTACTGGTATGTCTGCCTCTGCTCTAATGTAGTATGATTGATTATCGCATCTGGTTACTCCAATCATATTGTGATGCCCCCTGACAAATATTATGGGCTCTGAGTTTGTTAAAGTTGGTGTCTTGGCAATTTTCGCCGCAGCTCTTCTGAGTTTTGTACAATTGCTAAACCAATTAATTGCTGGAAAATTTTCGGTCATCTGGTGTAACATGCAATGAGACAAGAGTTGCGAGTGCAAAAATCTTTTGCATTGGTTGTGATTCTTTCCTGGTTGTCTTCATTAAATTACTCATTGGCTAACTTGGCTGAGGGGCTCTTGGATAGTGGTCTTGATATGCATCATATTAGCGGAATGGTACTATACTGCGGCTTTAGTTATGTAACAAAATTTATGGAAGCAAAAAACTTTGGAAGGAACACTAAAACAAAATATACCAGCCTGCAAGAACCCCTGTTTTCTGGATATTATGGTTGATCTTCAGGTCTACCAGACTGTTGGAATGAACCTACATTAGGTCTAGATTAAGAGTTAATTCAATACATGCAAATAAGTTTAAGCCAATTTTTGTGATTAATTATTTTGTGTAACCTGCTATACTTGTCCCGCATGGTCTGTTTCCTTTGTTCTATTAATTTCTCAGATAGTTAATGGAATAATTTTTTTCTTTTCTTATCTTCAATTTTCCATCTATGCCTCTCATTCTTATGAATTGACAAGTTTATTAATGTTATTTATAAAATTGTAACAATTCCTTTGCTGATTTTTCTTTTCTTTTTCCAGAAATTTTCTGGAAAACTTGGTTTGATAGAATACCGAAGATTTTTGTTTTTTTCTTTGGTTTTTGGTGGGCAATGTGGTTGGCGGGTTTGGCCAGTGATTATTAAGTAGAAAGAGAGAAATTAAGACAATCCTTTTGTAGGCTTCTGAAAGAATGTGCTGCATAGGGTTCTGGTTAAAAAATGCTTTATATGGATATGTTTAACGTTTACTGATGGTGTTGCCTCCACTTTGATTTTGAGGCATTTGCACTACAGAATAGCCACAGGAGATGTTTCCCTTTGTGTCTTTTTTGTTAACCCAATTAGAAGTGTATTTATTAGTTACACTCTTCTACTTTCACCTGCAACTATGAAGTATTATTGCCGAAAAGAAAAAAAAAACTCCAATCCTTCTTGTTCGTTTGACGCTCGACATGGCAAACTTGGGTAGTTGGGGTTGGGATATTGTGGCTGTTTGAGATAATTGTTTGTCTCTCAATCTGGTGGCTCGGCTCATGTTTTGTTGAGTTTTGGAATTTTGTGGGGAATTTTGGTTAGTTTGGGAACTTTCGCAGGACTTAGGGGTGTTAAAGATGCTAACTGTAGGAGGTAGAATGTGGATACTTTTGGTTGTATTTGTTTCGATGAATCATGGATTTTATGCCTCATTTACTCCAACTGATAGCTACTTGCTTGCTTGTGGATCTTCCCAAAACGTCACCTTGATTATATGCCTCATTTTTTGATCGAGTCGAGTCAAAAAACTTGATTAGACTCAACTTGATAAGGTTTGACTAAAGGTCGAGCCTTATCGAGTCGAGTCTCGAGTTTAAAGCGAGTTCCTCGAATCAAGTTTTGAGTATCGATTTTTTGTACTCGATCGAGCTCGAGTCGAGCTCGAGCCTAGGTATATATGAGTCGAGTCAAGCTCGAGTATAGCAATACTCGAGTTTGATTTGGCTCGATTACATCCCTTTTGCTACCACCAAATTAGTTCTTGAAGAAATTGCAGCAACCACCTCTTTGACTACACAAACACCAAGTTCAACAAGTATTGTGAAAAGAAACTTGCCCTTGAATGATCAAATCACAAAAAAGGATTTCAATGGAACCGAGATTACTTCTGCAGCAAAGGTGCAAGACTTCATTAAAAAAATATCTGAGGCTAAAACTCAAGCAAAAGAAAAAGTAAATGCCAGCCTTGTAAAGAAATGCAAGAATGCCTTGCACATTAACTAGCATTGCTAAATTGTCAGCCTCTTTTGTTTTGCCATTCGTCTAGACTTTTTTTTGTTGTTATCAATCACTTCAAACTTTCCTTTGACATAATATTATGATCTATTACCCTGTCACTTTAATTGACTTAGCTTTTGTTAACTGTGTCTGGATATATATAGATTGACTTGAGTTTGTTTCTCTAAATATATGTTCCACTGAAAGTTTAACTACAAATGCATCATCCTTCAGTAGGGCACTGGCCAGTCCATGTTAGTCTACCTATTATATTGTTAACAGGTATTTTGGGAGGAAAACATCTAGTCACTGTATTATGAGTGACCAACTAGTATTTATAGGAGTACAAACCTAACAAACTATTTACAAGAATACCCTTACTAATTTATTATCTACAAGAATACTTGTATTCTCTTAACACTCCCCCTCAAGTTGGAGCATATATATCATAAGCACCCAACTTGTTTTAAATATATTTCACCCTAGAGCCCCCTAAACTTTTGGTAAACACATCAGCCAATTGGTCTACAGACGGTACATGAGATATTTTGATGACTCCGTCAAGCAATTTCTCTCGAATGAAATGACAATCAACTTCAATATGTTTTGTCCTTTCATGAAACACTGGATTAGACGCAATATGAACAGCTGTCTGATTATCACACACTAAATTCATAGGCTGTTTATGCTCAAACCCAATTTCAAATAACATGCTCTTCAACCAAACCAACTCACATACAGTGTGAGCCATAGCGGTATTCAGATTCTGCACTTGATCTGGAGACAACTGTTTGTTTCTTACTCTTCACGACACTAAATTACCACCAACAAATACACAATATCCTGTGGTCGATCTTCGATCTGAGGCATAACCAACCCAATTTGCATCACTATATCTTTCAATATCAGTGTGTCCATGATTTTGATATAACAACCCTTTTCCAAGAGCACTCTTAAGATACTTGAGAATCCGTATAACAACATCCCAATAACTAGTACGAGGGGTATCAAGAAATTGACTCACAACACTCACTGCAAACGAAATGTCAGGTCTTGTTACAGTGAGATAATTTAATTTACCCACAAGTTTTCGATATTTCTTAGGATCATCTAGTAATGTACCTTGATCTCCTACTAATTTTACATTAGGATCCATAGGAGTATCCACAGGTCGACAACCTAACATCCCAACTTCACTCAGCATATCGAGTACATATTTTTTTTGACAAAAATAAATTTCATATTTAGACCGAACTACCTCAATACCCAGAAAATACTGTAGATGACCTAAATTCTTTGTCTGAAAGTTTGCCTGTAAATTGGATTTAAGTTTCTGGATCCCCACAACATCATCACCTGTAATCTCAATATCATCCACATAAACAACTAATAAAATTTTACCAGTATTAGAATGCCGATAAAATACAGAATAATCTACTCCACATATTGTCAAATCGAATTCCATGATAACACTACTAAATCGGCCAAACCAGGCCCTCGGAGACTGTTTCAATTAATATAAGGATTTTTTCAAACAACAAACCAACCGCGAATTCTTCCCCTGAACAACAAATTCAAGAGATTGTTCCATATATACCTCTTTTCCAAATCTCCATGCAGAAATGTATTTTTCACATCCAACTGATGCAATGACCAATTGTAAGTTGCTGCCAAAGAGATAAGAAAACGAATCGAGGTAATCTTTGCAACAGGAGAAAATGTTTCTAAATAATCTACTCCATACACTTGAGTAAATCCTCTAACTACCAGACGAGATTTCAATCTATCAATAGAACCATTAGACTGCACTTTTATAGTGTACACCCATTTACAACCAACAACAGGTTTACCTGAAGGACGAGGGACAAGATCCCAAGTACCATTTTGTTCCAAAGCAGACATCTCTTCTTGCATAACTAATCTCCAACCATGATGATTAAGAGTATAGGTAATAAACTTAGAAATGGAGATAGAATCAAGGGAAGTAACAAAAAAAGAATATGATATAGAGAGACGAGAATAAGAAACAAAATTAGAAATAGAATGGAAAATACAATGTCTCTTACCTTTGCATAAAACAATAGGAAGATCTAACTCAGAGGAGGGCGTTACACTAGGATTTGAAAATTGAGAGTTAATTGGTGAAGTGCGTGGCATATCAGGAACTTTCTCAACCATGGAACTACGAGAGTAAACTTGAAGATGAGGACGAGATAATCGAGTTATGGAATCTGATGGACTAGATAACTTAGGTAATAAAGGGGAAGGGACTGGTAAAATAGGAGAGAAAAAAGAGGGACACTGGTCTAACTCACAAGGCATATTGTGTTTGATAAAATATGGAGTGGATTCAAAAAAAAATAACATCAGCACAAGTAAAAAATCGATTTAAAACTGGACTGAACATTTATACCCTTTTTGCGCTCGTGCGTATCCTAAGAAAATACATTTAATAGCACGAGAATCTAATTTAGCCACCCCGAGAGCAAGCTGATGAACAAAGCACATACATCCAAAAATACGATGAGGTAATTTAAACACAGGTTCATGAGAAAAAAGAATGGAGTGAGATAATTGATCTCCAAGAATATTAGATGGCATGCGATTAATTAAATAACATGCAGCTAGAACTGCATCACTCCAAAATTATTTGGGCACATTCATGTGCAACAACAGTGTTCGAGCAATTTCGATTAAATGTCCAATTTTTCTTTCAGCAACTCCATTCTGCTGTGGAATATGAGGACAAGAGAACTGATGAATAATACCAGACTTAGTCATAAAGGTATTAAAAGGAGTGAAAAATATTCTTTCGTATTATCACTGCGAAGTATATGTACAGGCACACCAAACTGATTCTTTATTTCTGCAACAAATGTACAAAAAATGGAATATAATTCTGAACGATCTTTCATTAAATAAAATCATGTAACTCTTGAAAAATCATCAACAAAGATTACAAAATATTTAAAATCTAACTTTAAAGCGACTCGACTAGAACCCCAAACATCAGAATGAACTAACAAAAGGGTTCAGAAACCCGTTTATTGACTCTAGGAGCAAAAGAAAGACGATGATACTTCCCAAACTGACAAGACTCACATTCTAAAGAAAATAACTGACTCAAAGTAGGAACCAACTTTTTCAAATTTTGTAAAGACGGATGACCCAAACGACAGTGAATTTCAAGAGGAGAAACAGTAGCAGGACATGCAATCGGACTATTAGAGTTGAAAAAATAAAGACCATTATACTCATGCCCTCCACCAATCGTCCTCTTTGTTTTCAAATCCTGAATGACAACAGAATCAGGAGAAAAAATAATTGAACACTGTAGAAATTTAGTGAGTTTATTAACAGACATTAGATTAAAGGACAAATCGGGTACGTAAAGAACAGAAGACAGCGGAAGATATGGATTAATTTTTACAGTGCCTAGTTCTTTAACTTTAATGGTAGATTCATCAGCTAAAATAACATGAGAAAAGGAAGTAGACTCTTGAAAATTAGAAAAGTTTTTAGAGGTACCTGATATATGATCAGTAGCTCCGGAATCAATAATCCATGAGTCATTACCTTTTTGTGCTAAAGAAACAGAGGGAAGAGATGCGTGATTTGTAACTTAGTACTGTAGCAATTTAACATAATCTTTCTCGAATATAGTAACAGTCTTCTGGAAATTCAATTCAACTTGGTCAGTGGTAACCGCATTAACAAACTTTTCAACCATAGCGAATAGCACTTTAAACCAAAGAAAGGGTCAAAACTCGAGATGAACAGTAACGCTTGAACAGTGCGCTGTATACAGTACGTCGTGAACAGTAACGGCGTGAACAGTGCTACGCCGTGAACAGCACACTTGAACAGTGCCCCCTGTGTACAGTACGTCGTGAACAGTAACGGCGTGAACAGTGCTGCGCCGTGAACAGTGTCGCGATGAACAGTACGGCTGAACAGTACTTTTGCTAGATGTTTAACCCTAACCCTAGGACTTTAACTCTGATACCATGTTAACAGGTATTTTGGGAGGAAAACATCTAATCACTGTATTATGAGTGACCAACTAGTATTTATAGAAGTACAAACCTAACAAATTATTTACAAGAATACCCTTACTAATTTATTATCTACAAGAATACTTATATTCTCTTAACATATATAAAAAGAAGGTGGAGTTAATATAACAATTCCAATAATTGCCAATTGGTTTTCATTTCATTTTGACATTTGCCACATCCCTCTTTTGAGGAAGTTATCTTCATTTTTTTCTTTTCTTTTTTTTACTTTCTTTTTTTATCACCTTATTTCCTTTCTCCTTTCTGAAAAAAAATAACTAAACAAACCTTTATCTACACTGCAACTTTTGCATTTAGTTTCCACTTTGTACTCCTTTCTTTTTTTTTTCCCCTTCATCCTAATCGTTTATTCTGCTTTTTTTCTCTATTGGATCGGTTGATGAATTTTCTTTCAATGTTATCCATATATAACTAAATAAACGGTTTCGTTATAGGAGCTGAAGGAAGAGTTTGACATTTCTTTTCTTACTTAATCCAGTAATCATGATTCATGATTTTCTCCTCTTACCGTCTCTCTTTGATACGTACTATTTAATATTTTTTGTTACTTTTTGCCTCCTGATCAGAAGCCTTTGCTCATTCATTTTCTTACCGTTTCCTCCTTCATTTGACTTTCTTTTTCCCCTAAAAAAGACAAGTTGAAGTTTGCATGCGATGCTGTGACTACTTTTTCCCCATAAATCTAAAGAAATGTGTTATTTTTTTTAATTTTATTTATTCTAAAATTACTTTTTTGGCTTGTTTTATTTTTGGAAAAAAATTCCCTAAAGCTAAAAAAAGGACTGGTGGTGATTACATGACAAATTTTCAAGTTGACAATGAAGAATTGTAACTACTTTTTCCCCGTAAAATAATAAATGCCATTATACATATTCATTCCAATTTTAATTTTTTAAT
This sequence comes from Coffea eugenioides, assembly GCF_003713205.1. NCBI lineage: Eukaryota > Viridiplantae > Streptophyta > Magnoliopsida > Gentianales > Rubiaceae > Coffea > Coffea eugenioides. Next base: position 40,753,736 of record NC_040043.1, read on the forward strand.
TATTAAAATTGTTATTTGATAATAGGATAATAGTGCTAGAGTGGAGGAGGAAGAATCTGACAAGTGAAGGTCTAAGATAAATGATGATCAGAAAGGAAATGGTAAGGCTTGATAAATTAAAAATTAATCAAAGTCTCTTAATTTATGGATAGATAATTATATTTTGATAGTTTGATTTATATAAAGTTTCTTAATAATGAAAAGTGCTTATTTAATGGATCAAGTGGATGATATGTAAAATAATTGTTGGGCTCAGTAATTTGGGATGTGAAGAAAATATTTCGTATCTCTTCATTTTGAATTACTAGCCTATATCCATGATAGGTAGTTTATTTTCATAATTTTAAATTTTAACAAATAATATCTTGAGAATAAAAGAAGTGTAAAATTAGATTTCAGAATCTTTTGTTTAAACTGGTTCTATATGACTTTGTAATCTTATTCTTTTTTATTGTCCCTGATGATAGATAATTTAATTAGAGTTTGAGATAATTGCTAACTTGCTAGGCGTGGAACTAGACATATCATTATTATTTGGCTGAAGGAGTTGATAAAGTTTCTTTTGATATTATATTTTAACTAGTAGAAATGATTGCGATTGTCAAAGGATTGTAGTTAGTGGTGGAAGTTAGCATTGAGGCATTCAATCTAGAGTGTCACTTGATAAAGTATTATTAGAAAATTTAATTTTAATTAAGAAGACATTTTTGCTATCAAACTAATTGTTGTTTTGAATTTGTATATGTAGATCTGGAAATATGGCAGTTCATATTTTTATCTAAAATTAATATTTGTATTCTAGAGCTATTTGGTGAGATAATGTTCTCACCTATTTGTAATGCTATTAGGCATGATTTAAATGAGTGGATTAACTTGCTTTTTCTCTCAAAAAGAAAGAAAAATGTGCACGTTTATATGTTTTTATTGATGTTGAAAACTGTAACATGTTTTGGTGGTTTTTTAAACTTTTTCTGTTTATTAAAGTGCTAGAAATAATATGATTGCTTTTTGTTTAGTTACAACTAAAATTATGTTGTTATTAAACCAACAATGCACTCATAATGGATTTGTTTTCTCTTCTTTTTTGGTACCATTATATGTACATAATACTAGTTAAAAAATCTTTGTTCAAATCACAAAAAAATAGGGGGCTAACTTGATTATTGAAATTTTTCTTCACAACAAATTTTTAATTATTTTTATACTCAATTTTCTCTTATATCTCTATTCATTATGTACCAAAATGATTTGTTATTATGTATTCAACTAAGTTTCTAGGGGGTCCTGGCTGTGCCTTGCAGAGTCGAGGTACCTCTAGTCTTTGGTATATAAAAAAGAAAAGGAACAAAAAAAAAAACCAATAGATAGAAAAGAATGAAATCCTTTTTCTTGTTACAACTACAACTTGCAAATGTACAACAAACCTTTTTGAATGTGATAAAGAGTAATATATATGAATTTAACAAATGAGCGTGTCATGGGTTCAAATTTGGACAAATGGGATTGAGGACAATTAACGGGTAACTACTAAACTTTCCCGATAGTCTATTTATACCAAGCATTCTTCTTACGATTAGATCCAATCTCTCGGTCCCTGCGGAAGGGAAAAGAATTTCACGCTCTTCCTTTCGGGAAGGGAGGATTAGGGAAATTCTATTGATTGCAGCTTTCTCCAGACCCCCCGAAAAGACATGAAAAAAAATGGCTCGAATGATACGATCACTCCATCACCCAAAAATGAAAGGGGTGATCTCGTAATTTTTGGTCTGTGAAGATGCATTGTTAGGTGCTCCATTTTTTCCCATTGAGGCCAAACCTAAACCTGTGCTCAAGAAATAGCTGTCCATACACTGATAAGGGATGTCCAGTTTTTCACTACTCAACTATTAATAATATATTTTTACCCATTAAATTATTAAGAGTATAAATTTTGGCCCTTTCTATCTAATTTTACCATTAATTTTGTCAGATCTAACTAATAGTAGTATGTCTTGCAAATCATAGGAACCCTTAGATTCGTTAGAATTAACGATGAAATCAGATAAAATGGTGCAAAACTTACGCATTTGATTGTTCAGTAAGTAAAAACATACTATGAATAATTAAGGGACCAAATTTTAACTATATATTAATAATAATTAATTAAGGAGCCAAATCTTGACTATTCAAAAAGTTCAACTATGACTATCCAAGTAAATTGCTCGAGAATTTTTAACCGAGAAACTTAAAGAGTACAAAATAAAATAACAAACCCAGAGTCGAGAGAGTGAAGGAAACTGTGACAACGACCCAAAGTCGGAAATGGAGGCGTTCCAACTTGGGTGTTGGGTAATTGGGTTAATGGTTCTGGGTTTACTCTACCTGCTTAGCGAGCAGTCTTCTTTATCGGAGTTTTAAACACTTAGGTGGCGTTTGATTCGCACATCGGAATTGGATTCGGATTTGGAATCGGATATCTTGGGTTTGGAATGAGGTCATTCATTCCAATACATTTGTTTGGTTCAAGTACCTGGAATGTGTATCATTACTATAGTTGATGTTTGGTTCGTCGACTCTTTCGGAATGGAATATAATAAATATATTATAAATCACATTGTAAATGATAGTTATTGGCTCTTTGTAAATGAGATATAAGAAATTTTTACTAATTAAATATATTAGTATAAATGTATTAGTAAATTTAGTCTAACTGATTAATAATTTCTATTAGTAAACATGTATAATTATTAGTATAATTGATAATATTAATTATATTACACAAATTAATATACATTATATAATATATATAACTAATATTATTATTATTATAAGTTTGTAACTAATTAAATTAAATATTATATATATAATTAAATATAAATATACAAATGTTATAATATAAATATACAATTATAATTATATAATATATACAAATATTAATTATACAAATATTTTATATAAATGTAATATATATTACATATTAAATATAGTTGTTATTATATATTATTATATTTAAAATAATAATAATAATTATTATTATATAATTTATTAATATTACATACATGTATATATTATAATTATACGCACATATAATATACATTTATAAATATACATATATATTATAAATATATTATTATATAATATTAATAAATTTATAATATATATTATATAAGTATAATTATATTTAACTAAATAATTATATAATATAATAATATCATTATTATAAGTTTGTAACTAATTAAATTAAATATTAAATATAATTAATTATAATTATATGAAAGTTATAATATAAATATATAATTATAATTATATAATATATAAATATTAATTGTACTAATATTTTATATAAATATAATGCATATTAATTAGATATAGTTATTATATATTATTATATTTAAAATAATAAATATAAATATAATTATATAATTTATTAATATTATATACATGTATTTATTTTAATTATATGCACATATAATATACATTTATAGATATACATATATATTATAAATATATTATTATATAATATTAATATTATATAATATTAATAAATTTATAATATATATTATATAAATATAATTATATTTAACTAAATAATTATAATATATATTTATATAATGTACTAATATTATAATTATAATATATTATATATATGTATATATTATAATATATAATATATATAAATATTAATTATATCATTGTATAATTATAATATGTAATTGGATTTGTTTCTTGGAATCAAACTTGGGAATCGGACAAAACCCACCAAAATACTTGGGAATGGAGAAACACCAAATTTTTAGAAATCATTCCAAGATTTCAATTCCCATTCCAGTGAACCAAACACCATTTATGGGGTTCATTCCATTCCCCGAATCCGATACCCTCTTACCAAACGCCCCCTTAGTATAGTTTTCGCGCTTCCTTTGCTGTTTTAAACCATTAATTTAAGTTATTGAGCTATTTTGCACACCCATTGTGGTCATTTTTTGGAAGCCAACAAAAGAGGAAATTGGGACCAGATGGACCTTCTGATTGCTTGCTTCACCTGTCAGTAAAATGCTAATACATTCCTTTCAGACGAGGAATGTTGCAGAGCAAACACATGAACGTGTTATTTCTCCCTTGCGAGAAGGATGAACAAATTTCCAGCACACAACCGGAAATTTCTCGAGAGCTGCTGAACAGAAACCAGGCCTGATGAATAAATATATTCCTGTATGACTTCTCAGGGAAAAACCATTGCTGTATGAATTCTCAATACGAATACTAGTGTTTCAAATACCAAGTGATCCACGAGGCTTTTATCTTTGCACCTTAGCTTGGCCATCAAAAGTCCTGTTTGGTATAACGTTTGTGCTTTCCCCACTAAATACACCCCATCTACCTTGCTCGTCCCTATTAACAGCTTGCTCCCTGCCAAATTTGAAGTTAGACATGGGTCCATTCTGATGCCCGGCCGCCCTTGGAGGGCTGGAATTCCTCCTGCTATCAGGTGCATTCCTCTGCTTGTATCTATTAACTTCTGCTGGTGCATTCTGTTTCCCATGAGCGTCATTGCCTTGTCGAGCTCTGAAGACACCATAACTTGGGCCCTGGGGATCAGGATTATTTGGAGCAAAATTTTGTCCGTGGTTCCTGGAGTTTGTAGATGCAGGATACGCATGATTGACACCTTCAGTTTTTCTTCTTTGGGGCGATGCATTCATATTCAATGGTGGTTGCCTTACCCTATCAGGAAACTGGGGTCCTGACTGCAATGTGTCTCTCCCACCAGGTCGTGGATAATGTGAAGAACCACCTTCTGATGAGCTCGATGGTTCACGTGCAATTGAGAATTTCTCACTCCTTGAACTCTTAGAAACCCCATCTGCATTGTCGTTGAGGTCAAAAAGTTCATCAAAATCATCATCTGCATTAGCTGTTGTCCAGCCAGATATTTCCTTTTGCTCAACATCATCTCTTTCTTCAGAAAGAACGTCATCATCACCTTCCACCTCTTGAACACTAGCACTTGCTGCTTTCTTGTCCATAGATGCTCTCTTTAATGAGCCTTTTTTTAATGGACCATACTTAACATGCCTCATAATAACATGTGCCTGATCCTTTTCCTCCACTCGGGTATCAGTTTCAACAACAGATATATCTTCAATCTAAATATCAAAGTGTTATTGCCAAAATCAAAAAGTAAAAGAGGTTTGTGCAGAGCCACGAAATTACGAAGTATACTTACCAAAGCAGAGAATCGAGAAAACAATGTTGCAGAGTCCTCACCCTTATCCACATTACCAATAGCTACACACTGGTCAAAAAAAGGAAACATGAAAAATATTTTCCAATTGAAATATAAACCAATTCCAGTAGAAAAGAAGATTTTAAGCAAATGGGCAATTTGCAAGTGTCAAAGTGTCAGAACGAAACTAATGATTCAGTCTTATTTCCAAGTTTATATATAAAACTAGCACAATTTCCAATAACAATCAGGTATTCTGACACTTGATGATGCGATCGCTCCGTTAGTATAGGCTTGATAAAATACTCCGTTAGCTCATTCCAGGGAAAACCATTAGCTCTAAACTATAACAAGGAAGAAGGACAATACCTTGACACGATAGCCGCTCTCCATTAGTCTCTTTGCCATGTCCGCTTTAATTTGTAAGTCATTGGGTGTCTGGAAAGGGAAAAGAAAAGGGGGTAAAAAAATACTGTCATAGTATCCGTGGGATCCAAATTAAGCATCAGAACTCAAGCCACTGTCTTGTTGATTTTGCTGAAATAACTCTGAAAAAGAAACGTAGTCTGAAAAGGCAATAGACATATACAATCATGCAGCAATCACCAGATACAGTTTTGACGACTAAAAGGGGACACTTTGTATGCAACAACAGATATAAAATAGGCCCTATAAATTTTTTCAGATAAAATTTCACAACAAGTGGACAAGAATTATTGATAGATTGAGGGCTCCCACAAGCACTAAACCAAAACAATGGTAAAAATATCAACTGCAATAAGACTTACTGGTGTCCAGAAAGGCAAGGAATAAAACACTTACAATTTTAGCAGCAAATCGAACTTCTTTGCAGCCTCCGTTGCGTAAACTAACTTTAGACTGTGTTAAATAGACCAAAAAGATTAAACTTGGCCCCAGATTAAAAAGAAGAGAAAAGGCACTATATCATTAATTCATAATCTCACATACTACAAGAATTAGTGAACCGACATGTCTGAAATATCCAAGCAGGAAAACTATGTAACTTCATAATTCACATGCATGCATAAGCATGTTTTGACTTCTCATCACATATCTCTATGCAATATCAACCATATAGGCCCAAATGCACAAGAACTGTGTCAAATAAAGCAATAAACTAGGAAGTTGTATGAAACAGTAATCTTGGTAAACTACTTAGGATCGTGCTGCAGTAAAATCCACATGACTACAGTGCATTTCAAATATAAATCACGCTACTATCATTAGGAACCTAAACACGAGCAAAAAAATGAGATCCACAAACAATAAAAAGATAGCTGCAGTAAAATCCTCAATAAAGGACAAAAATGTCGAGTTAATCAGTGAAATGATTCAATTCAACCCCTTGAAAAAGGCAAAGGTGCAAGTAAAAAGGTATCGTACCCTTTGTTTGGAGCGTTCTTTTTCCTTTAACTCTTGTTTATATTTTTCTTTGTAGTAGTCCATAAGTTTGCACACAGGAGGCTTGGCATTTCGTTGAACCTGAAGAAGCACCCCATCCCCCAGCCAAAGGGGGGAAAAAAAACAAGAACATAGATTAGATTAAGAGCCATATGTCTCTCTCTCTCTCCCTCTCTCTCTCACACACATATGCAAACCCACAAGAAGAAAGGACTAATTAAACCATATGCTTATGGACCTGAGAAACTAAGAAGGATATTGCTTTTTTAGGAGCTTGTAGTGTTCAAAAGCAACAGACCTAGGGTAGGCCTTGATTCAATTACATATTTAATGAACCTCATTTAGAAACTAGTGCCTTTAATTAAACAAACTGCTAACATTAGCCTATCGAAGGCAAAGCTCTATATCCTTTTTGAGACAAAGGTACAGACAGGCACATAACCAATTTTACTTGATGTATAAACTATCTCTCAGGATCTGTGGGCTCCCAACTATCTACGGGAAAGGGCTCTGTGTGGACTCAGGACAAACCCCAGAGAAGTAAACTCGAGACATTCTGGGGATGTTGCATCTCTGGGCAACCAGCACTTGCTTGGACATCATGGAGGATCTGGATCCGTTCAACAAGAATGGACAAGTGCAGGAGGATCCAAATCTGCTGCAGAGGGTAGAAGGCAGAAGAGATGGAGTGGAAGACTGCCAATCAGCAATTGGAGAAGGCAACGCCATGCCTTATCACGACACAATTGGGGTCAAACTATCACCCACGAAGAAGATGGGTAGGAGAGTCTCTTTCTCTCTTCCCTTTAACCTTGGGTATAGACTGGCGAGAAGCAGCCGGGAGGTTCATTTTCCCTGCCCCCGGTATAATAGGAGCAGAACTAAGGATCAAAATAGACAGAGAAGAGGTGGGACACCACATGGACTTTGTGATGAGAGCTTGGCCACTTCTGGAGGAACATCGAGACCCAGGAAGGCAGAGGAGAGTGGCCAGAATGTGGAATATAGGGAGACGAATACATAGACAGGCGATGCATGTGCCAGGGTTCAATCTGATCAGGAAGTTTAGCCAAATGAAGATCATCACTTGGAATGTGCATGGGGCTGGAAGCACAACCCAGATGTAGTCATAGTTGTAGAAACTAAGATAGGAGGACAAGCAGCTGTGAACATGTACGTGAGCCTACCCTTTAGTGGGTACAAGATTGTGGACTCAGTTGGAAGGAGAGGAGGTCTCTAGCTCTTATGGCATCCTAACGAAGTTCGGGTCAACATCATCAGTAAAACAGAACAAGAAATTCATGCTCTAGTGCAAGTATCCTCGGATACTCCCTCTTGGTTTCTTTCAGCTGTGTATGCTAGCCCAAACTATAATAATAGGGTCATTCTGTGGGAGAATCTAAAACATGTAGCCTCCCAGAACTCCCTTCCCTAGTTGTGTCTGGGAGATTTTAATGAAAAGTTATCCAATTTGGATAAGTTAGGGACAACCCCATCAATCAAAATCATGCTACAGTCTTTCAAAGCTGTCTGGACTTTTGTAATTTGCTAGACATGGGCTACTCTGGCCCTAGATTTTCTTGGCTTAATAAACGTTTTAATAAGGGTTTGATTCTTGAGAGAATAGATAGTGTTCTGCAATCCTTACTGGAACTCCCTGTTCCCAGACTCGGTTATTCATTTACCTAGAACTAGATAGGACCACTGCCTGATTTTAGTCAATCTCTTCCTTCCTGTTAGACGTATGAAAATTTTTAGATTTGAAAAATTTTGGTTGGCTGAACCTTCCTTAAAAGAGGTAGTTCAACAATCTTGGGGTGATAATAATAGCTTGATGCTTTCTATTGTTAAGTTTACTGACTCTGTCCAAATTTGGAGTAAAACCACTTTTAAAAATATCTTCAAGGAAAAAAGGATTCTGCTGGCCAGAATCTGGAGCATCCAACAGAGGCAGCAGAACGACATCTCCCATCACCTTGTTGACCTTGAAGCCCAACCTCTGAGTGAGTATAATTTGATCCTTATCCAAGAAAAGGAGCTCTGGTGTATGAAGTCTAGACTTAACCAAGTGATCTGGAATGATTTAAACACAAAATTTCTCCAAGCTGCTACTATTCAAAGGAGAAAAAGGAACCGTATTCACACACTCAGAACCCTTGCTGGAAATTGGATTACTGATCACAGTCAGCTTAGGGACCATATCTGTCTCTACTACCAGAAGCTCTTTTCTACAGATATGGTTTGTTCCTTTAGGGAACCCGATGGGTTTCCTGTCATGAGGAGAATTCAAGATGCTAGTACAAAATTGCAACTGGGTAGAGTTCCCTCTCCTCAGGAAATAGATTAGGCCATCATGGACCTGAAACCCATGAATCTTTCAATCTTTCTGCTTACCTCCTGCTTTCTTTCAATCTTTCTGGACTGAAATCAAGGGCTCTATTTATAAGCTAGTCAAAGAATCTTTTGTTTCCTCCAATTTGCCTGAGGGAGCCAATGAAACCTATATTTGCCTTATTCCTAAGATCAGTGATCTGGAGAATATCCAACAGTACAGGCCCATCAGCCTTTGCAACACCCCTTACAAGGTGTTATCCAAACTTCTAGTCAACAGAATCAGGCCTCTCATGGATTCCATTATTTCTCCTACCTAAACCAGATTCATACCTGGCAGAAGAGGCTCAGATAACATTTTTATTGTCCAAGAAGCCACACACTGCTTAAACAAAAAGAAATGCAGGAATGCCTTCTGTGCTTTGAAAATTGATCTGGAAAAGGCTTATGATAAGTTGGAGTGGTGTTTTATCAAAGCCCTGCATCACTTTGACTTCCCTCCTACCTTATGCTCTGTTATAATGAAGTGCATTTCCTCCTGCAGAGTGGCCATCCTCATTGATGGCACTCCTACTAAATTGGATTCTTCCCTCAAGAGGTATCAGACAGGGGGACCCTATTTCCCCATATATCTTTCTTTTACGTATGGAGTACCTTTCTTTCAGTATTGAGCAGGCAGTCCAACAGGGCAGTTGGGAAGCTTTAACAATAGGTGGGTGGGTGAGGGGGGGGGGGGCTTGCTATTTCCCATTGTATGTTTGCAGATGATATAATCCTTTTGTCTAGCTGTCGTAACTCTTCTATCTCTGAGGTCAAATCCATTTTGGATAATTTTTGTCTGCGCTCTGGTCTCACCATCAGCCTTGAGAAATCAAAAGTCTTCTTCTCCAAAAACACTGATCCTTCCAACCCGACCAAAATCTCTTCTTTCTTAGGCGTGCACAGCACAGATGATCTAGAGAAATACCTAGGAATGCCTCTTTCCCATACCAGAATCTCTCCACAAAATCATGCTTTCCTGGTAGACAAAATTAGACAAAAGCTAGCTGGCTGGAAGGCAAATCTTATTTCCTTTGCTGGAAGAAAAGCTATCATTCAACAAGTTTCTTCTGCCATGTCTTCCTTTTATGCACATTGTGCTCCTTTACCTAAGTCCACTTGTGATACTATTGACAAGATACAAAAAGACTTCCTATGGGGCTCCACCACAGATAAGAAAAAGCTTCATTTAGTTAAATGGGATGCTGTAGCTACCCCTCTCTGTCAAGGCGGACTAGGAATTCGCAAGACTGCTGATGTGAATAAGGCTGCTATGGCTGGCCTCTGCTGGAGATTAAGACGTCAAAAGGACCAACCTTCAGCTCAGATTTTGAACCACAAGTATGTCAAGGAAGACTGTTCTAACCACCAGAGAAAACTCACCCTGAATGAGAAACAGGGGTCAATTAACAAAAAGTGTTTTGAAGCTAGGTGTTGATCTCTATAATAGAGGAAAAAATTGGACAATTAAGAATGGCAATACTGTGAGAATATGGCTTGATGATTGGACGGGACTAGGACCTCTCTGACATCTCATTTCCGGCCCTGTCACTGAAGGGGAAGACACTATGGTGGTCGCTCAGATATTTGGAGAGAGAGATTCTTCGAACCTCAACAAAATTTCTGTCATACTACCAGAGCTTGTAATTATGGTTATCAAGACCATTCCTAGACAGACCACCTCTCCTGCAGAAGATTCCTTGAAGTGGCAATTTACCCCAAGTGGTCAGTTCAGTCTTAAGACAGCAGTTGAATTAATTTGCTTGAATAACACTGCTGATGATAGTTCAGAAAGGGACTGGATATGGAAAGTGATAGCTAGCAATCGAGTAAGACATTTCTTATGGATTGCATGCCAAGATAAACTCCCAACAAAAAGCAATCTACTCGAAAAATCCATTGTCCAGGAAGAATGCTGCCCACTGTGTGATCACAACAGAGAGGACACCTACCATAATCTGATTTTATGTCCTAAGGCCAAAATCTTATGGAAAAGACTTGCTGTCCCTTGGAACTTTTGTCCTTTGCTGGTCAGAATTTATGCTCTTGGCTAAAGAAAGTATGCTGTATGCCAGACCATTCACCCTATTATGGGATTCCCTGGGGAACCATGGCAGAATTTGGCTGCTGGATGCTTTGGAAGGATAGAAACAGGACTATCTTCAAACCTCAATCCCCCCCCCCCCCAAATAAACTTGTACATAGCTACAATTGTTAGAGCAACAGAATTCCTAAGCATAGGTCCTTTGAGCAGGAAAACCACCAGATACAAGGACCTTGTCTTGGTTGCTTGGGAACCACGCCCACCTCATGCATTCAAACTAAACAGTGATGGAGCTTCATTTGGTAACCCCGGGCCAGTAGGGCCAGGACGAATCATACGAAATCATTTAGGGAATGGATAAGTGGCTTTAGTAGAAATCTGGAATGGGCTTCTGCTGGCAAAATCCCTTAGCATACAGCATATTCATATTGAGCTGGATGCTAGTGTGCTAGTTCAAAAGATCTCTAAAGATAATTGTGATTCTTGTTCTTACTATCCTATTATTAATGACTGCAGGACTATCATGAGAACCTTCCTCACAACCACTGTTAAGCATGTATTCAGAGAAGCAAACTGCCGCGCAGATCCTTTGGCAAAAATGGGTGCAGAAGCTGAAGAATAAGGACTCAAGGTTTTCAATGAGCAGCCTGCAGCCATTTCGAAATTAGTTGAGAATGATTATAGGGCATCCTGTTTGCCCCCTTTTGTAAAATCAAGCACTTAAGCTCGAATTTGTTGTTCTGGTTATCTTTTTTTTTTTGGTCAGTGCAAGGAACTCCCTTTCCTACCAAATAAATAAACTATCTCTCAAATTCCAAAGGTTTAGCTCAATATTCCTCAGACTAAACTAACCTTATGGCCCCCGCTCTACATTAGCAGTATCTGCTTGGTTATTAACAAGCTGCCACATGCTCTGATGTATAGGAAGGCCACAACATGTCGTAACAACAAATATCAAGACAACATGTCGTAACAACAAATATCAAGATTGAGGTGAAAAAGATTTACCTCCACCAAATCAAGCTCCAAACTCCTCGCACGCTTTAGTGCTTCATACCTTGATACAACAGAGTGGCCTATGAATATAAACGAGTTTAAGTAAACGATTAGAGCAGACTCACCCACAAAATGAAAATCAATTTAAAATGAGGCCTCTTCCTTAGAATCCATAGAAACCAATCAAAACAAAGCCATGCCAAAACACATCTAACGCGGAGGTTTAGGTCTTGCTTGAAATTTTGGTCAAGCCTATGAAACTTCCCTAACATGGATAATGTTTAACAGATCGAGCCTCAGCTTTTAAAGCCTGTAGCCAGCTTCTTCTTCCCCTTTTTTTTTCCCTGGGACCCCTAAATTCTAGTCTTCAAAAATCAACAACTGAGTTATTGAAAGGCAAATAGAAATAGAATGATTAAGAAGACAAGAGATGATCCTCGTCAGGGGTAACTAAATGCAGAAGCACCATGGTGCCATGTAAACAGACAAGAAGACACAACGTATAATTTCCTCCATATTACCATTCGAACTGGAACAAATTTCGATGCTAAAGTGAATAATGCAGGACATGTCAAAATTCAGAAAGTGAGCACAAATTTGTTTTGGGTGTATCTAGTTGCTGTCACCTTCGTCAGTGACGAGTCGAATAACATCGGCGGTGACTTGCTCATTCAATCTCGGCCCGTCGGCGTGCTTCTCTTCCTTCTTTTTCATGAACTGCAATTGCCCAGACATTGCTCCATCAACTAAATTGTCAAAGTAGATTCTTATTCAAACAAAATTCAGAGACGAGTAGTCACCTGAACCGGAGCAGCGAAGCATCTGACATTGGTAGGCAAGTCGAGTTGAGGTGTGTGGCCAGGTGAGCTCGGAGAGTGCAAAACTGAAATCTTGGTACGATTGGCTGAAATAGGACTGTGAATCTGAAGGTAGGACCTTGAGAATTGGTTCCACAATTTGGTATCGATTTGAGATCGCCTGACTCGCCTCCAAAATGCCATTTCTCTTCCTCTCTCTTTTTTTTTTCCCCCTGATTTTATTTCCACATGAATTCGGAACTAGAACCCTAGTTATAGTTAAAACTTGAAAACAAGTTAATCGAGAAATCTGCAGCGAACAACTAGAGAACAGACAGGGGGACTGAGAAGACGGGACGACGTCGCTGGCCCGGGAAAAACAGAAGGATCGGGTTAAGCGGATCAATATGGCTCTAGTTAGGTTCTGCTCCTTGGGCCTCGGCCAACTAGAAAATACCTAATTGCCTGAATATCCAATTTCATGCATCACATATTCAAATTGATCAATATCGAGTGAGTCGCTATATATATAGAATTATTTAGAATTCGAAAATTAGTATTATACCGATTCCCTCCGTTCCGATTATATCTTGGGTGAGTCGTATCGAACTCGATCAAGATGACTACTCATGTACTCCCAACCTCTCGACTCAACACCATTAGAAGATAAAACAACATGATGTTTAGTTTTGTGAATACTTTTACAAATTTTTTAGAACGAGAATTCCCCTTTTGCATCATTTTAATTCTTTTGGCTAACGTAATATTTGGAAAACCAGCTTTGAAAAGAAAAAAATGATCATGTGCTTGAGATACATGAAGTAGTAGTTTAATAGCCATAATTAAAACTATTTTTTTAATAATTAAATGATTAAAACTCGATGATTCTGAAAGTTTAGTGGCTATCCTAATAAATTGCACAATAGAAAATGTTAGTAATGGCCTAATGGGCTGTGTTAGTGAAGTTTTGTAGTAGTAAATTTTCATATTTCTACAAGTAGGTTTCGGGCAGCCATTATCTTGGGCTTGGAAGTAGACGCAGGTAGTGCGCCCAATTGTTCAGCTTGCTTCGCCCATTCGAAACCGTCTCATATACCTCCAGATTGTTTGGATAACTTGGGAGATATTTTACGTTTGTGATTTGTCAATTATTGAAGTGCATTTAAATACTAAAATAATTGATTGGTGATTATAAATTCAAATAGTACATCATCTCAATTAATCCCATCAACCAAGAGAGAATTGAGAGGATTTAAAATTTTTCGTCAAATTCCTCGATCAGAATGCATCGATTAATTTGAATAAAATTTTAGTAAATTATTTGTTGTACTTCTCAAACTAGACTTGATAAGTATAAAATTTGAAAATTAGACTATATACTAAACAAATAACTGAACATAACTACACAAAGTTACCTTGAACTTGGTCTTGGCCCGCTCGCGAGCGGCTTGATTCGTGAACACCCCTAAACTTGGCCAAACCTCAATATTGTTCAGGTGAATATTTCTTTAGTTCAACTTTTTATGTTAGAGGTGACGTTGCATTAACTATTCTTGCCAAATTTTACCAAAGAAAAACGAAATGAACAAACAAAAATATTGGGGACTTGACTTTATCGAAGTCCAAGGTCTATAATTATCAAAAAATAAAAATAATAAAAAAAAAGTCCAAGGTCTATGGAGTGTAGGATTCAATTTTGACGGGCATTTTTTTTTTTTTTTATAATACAGCTCAGCCGGTCCAAGATATTTTCTCTTTTTGATGGACTATTGTCATTTACCAAAAAGTACGGTATATGTAGTCGCCAACAGCATGATGAAGTGTATCCAAGCCACAAGCAACTTCAACGTCACTAAATCCGTATTCGAGAACTGAATATTGATGGGCCGAGATTAATTAATCGAATCACAAATTAACTGACTAACTAACTACATGGAAGATCCCCATCCCTCCCAATAGTTTTGTCAACACGAGTCAGCAATGACGGGCGACATCCTCACAAAGAATCGTGTGTTTGAATTGTACTGTCCGTGTGAGGGCTGTGTTAATTGACGATTTATAAGAATTTCTGTAAGGAATTTGTGATTCCAAAGACACGTTCTGACTCGTGGTGATGATCGGAATCGAATCTATCCAAACTTTTCATTACCCAAAAAATAATAATAATTTTGAACGGACCAACAGCAACAGCATGATGAAGTGTATCCAAGCCACAAGCAACTTCAACATCACCAAATCCGTATTCAAAGACCGAAAATTGATGGGCCAAGATTAATTAATCCAATCACAAATTAACTAACTAACTAACTACGTGGAAGATCCCCATCCCTCCCAATTGTTTTTCCAAAATGAGTTGTCTATCATTAGTCTAAGATTCCACAGCTGAACTCAAAAACTGAGATGCATTGAAATGGTTAGAGAAGCAATGACAACACAAGTTGGTAATCATAAGTTGTATCCTCACAAATGATGTGTGTTGGAATTGTGCTGTGTCTATATGAAGGCTGTGTTGGTGAGTGATTTGTAAGAACTTCTGTAAGGAATCTATGATTTTGAAGGCATGTTCTGACTCGTGGTGATGATTGGAATCGAATCCATCTAAACGTTTCATTACCAAAAAAAAATAATTTTTAAGGGACCCACAATTAGATTCATATTGTGGTCTCCCCGTGGCAGGGTTCTACCCAAACACGTTTTGGATTGAAATTTGAAGATTTGTTCGTATGAGCTTACGTCGTAATATCTCTTCTGACTACTGAAAGAGGAAAAGTCATAAATATTCGTCCGACCGTAATAACAAATCCTACATTGGACTGTTGGGGCCGAAAGAATTCAAAATTTTGCAAGTTCACAATGTGCATCACGGCGTACGTCATGTGTGTTTACAATTGGGAAGGTTTTATTTTTACTATCACTCATTCTTCTTTTTTTCGATTAGAATCTTCAACTTCAATACATGGAACCAATTAGAAACAATTAATGTTTCCTATGCTAGTGATGTTGCAGTAAAATATTTTATACATTTGTAAGTTTTGATGTATAATGCATGATCTCGTTTGCATTAGTGATAGAACAGCTACATATGATTTTTATTTTTTTTGCTAATTTGAACATGTGTGTACGTATAATTAGGACTGATGGTTAAACAAAAAAATAAATAAATATTCACACTACTACAACGTAAAAATTATCATTTTTAAGTAGGGTTATTATCACTTTATCCCGTTAAATTATATTATTACTATTAGTTTATTCCCTAACGCTATTCTTTTAGTCATTTTATGCCAATAGGTAATTCAATTCGGCATATTAACAAGTTTTGGACAAAATTACCCTTTTATTTTATAGCATTACTACATTGTTATTATCACTTTATTCCTTTAAATTTTAGTGATACAATCATTTTACTCTATAACATTATTTTCTAGGCGTTTTACTGCATTGTTAACCTAACCAGTATGTTCAAAAAAAAATTTAATGTATTTAACATTTTTATATATAATTAAAAATAAAATTTTGGAATGGTTCTTCTTCATTTTTTTCAATCTAAGAGTTCCAAAAACATAAAAATAAAAGAAATTTCTGAAATTTCTTTTTCAGGCTTATTAATGCTAGGAAATGAAAAGGAGATAGGAGAGTAGGAGACAAAAAATTAGATTTTGAAAAGAAAGAAAATAAGGAAGAACCTAATATTACTATATTACTTTAATGTCGTCAGGATTAGCATCGGAATTAGGTAATAAACAGAAAAGTAAAGTAATTTTAAAATAATAAAAATATTGAATTCTTTCTTATTTGTACTTTTTTTAAAAAAAATACAAATAAGACTCTCTCTTTTTCTATCTCTCCCTCACTCGACCTTTCTATTTTTTTCAATATTTAATAAGATTGTCAAGAAGAAAGAAATTAATACTCTGACTCTTTTTTTATACTAAAAAAGAGAAGAGTCATTCCAAATTTTTTATTATTTTTATTATACTAAGAGGAGGGTACTTTCTTCTAAAATTTTGTAACTTGCTAAATTGATTTAACGGTGGAATAAATTGTCTAAAACATAACTCTAAGGGTAAATTGATAATAAGGCTATAGTTTATGGGGATAAAGAAATAATGATAATTTTAAGAGCTAAAGATGTCTGTTTACTTGAATTAACAAACTCTGCTAAGTTTGACCATTAATTCTGGGGGTAAAATGACTAAAAAATAATGTTAAAGAAAAAATTGATAGTAGTACTAAACTTTAAGGAGATAACGTGATAATAACCCTTAATCAAAATCAAATTCGAAAGGATATGGTTGCCTACTTCTCTTATATTTGAGATTCAACATAGGCATGCGTCACGAATGTAAAAGTACTGTACTATTAGAAAGGGATACATATAAATTGGCTTGCAAGAGCTCATCTAGAGCAAAGACGGGAAATACTCATTGCATCTGTAACAGAGCTGCTGTAAAAGCTCAGAAAACGTAGAATGTAATTCAGGGGCCGCCATTTTTAAAACAGCACAGCACAGCGTGAACTAAACTAGTACTAATAGACGATTAGTCGGACATTAATTAGTGCATGCTTTGGCCTCAGCTGACTGAAGAATGGAGATCCATGTATCATATTACACACTCACACATACATATATAAATGGGAGTCGTGAGTGATTCAGGTAAAGGAGCATTATACGCTGGAGTAGTATACTTTTATCCCTGGATGCTGGAGGCCACCATGCATCTTCAATCCTGCGATGGTTAAGATAAGGAAAAGGAAACATGATAATTAAGTCGTGTGTCGTGCTCTATCACAAAATCATTTTCGATACTGTATTATCCATTCCAACGTACAAAAGGCCCCACGACTCAAAGTTTTCATAAATTCAACGGGCTTATTAATTTGCTTGACGACCCCAGCAGCAACGCTGTTGCATATTCTGCATGGCAACAGCCTCACTTTTGTTGAGTATTATTGGGGTCAACCCCAGTAGCAGTAGCAGTAGGTTGCTGCAATGCAATCCTGCATCAACGGGCTCATCCTGTGGTTTATAATTTGCTCGAGGAGCTAGTCTTCCGCGAGATCATGCCCTCATCAGCAATTTCTGAATCTGATTGCTGAATGATTCAATCAAGGACCACATAAGTTTAGAAAAGGAACTCCAAAGGTCGATGACACCGTCCCATAATAATTCAAGACAATATTTTTAACTATTTTTAAAACATTAAATGCAGTAGGGGAAAACAAAAAAGTGCTCAAGGGAGGAATTAGCAGATGGAGGGCGGTGGGGAGTGGGATTAATTGGCTTGGACGTTAATGTTGGGACGTCCTGGAACTGGAAGAAGATGAGGATGTGCTGATGCCGCATGCACATATATACTTGCACTGAGCCCACCTCAATCCTCTCTTCTTTGTCTTCTAGTACAAACAAAGAAGGAGGCAGTACTGAACCAAAGAAGGAGGGAAGGTGAGGGGAGGCGAATCCGCCCCAACCACCCGATCGATGGGACTGTGATTGTCCATTCGCGAGTCATCCCCCAAACTACATACTCTAATGTTGGGTGAGGGGACATATCTCCCTTCTCCTATCCTCCTCAACATTTTTTCTTTTTTTTTTTTTATCGTAACGATAACGTTTCTATAACCCTCCTCAAAATTTTTCACCCTTTCAATTATTCGACCAGAATCAGTTTGTTTGTAGTACTGGAATTGGAATACTAGTAGTACGAGCTGCAATGATAGTCCGACCCCAAGATTTCGTTTGATCACGATCAGTTCATGTGGTGGTAAGCTTTTGGCATTCCCAGTTTTGACTACTGCTTGTCTTTCACAAGTAGAAACCGAGGCAACAGGCATTTCACATTTTATTATCATATGATCATCATCCAGACAAGCCTTCAAGCAAAAGGTGAAGGACACATGAATGAATATTGAAAGTACACCACCATTATTAATTTCATCCTTCAGTACTGCAGTATTTATTGGTCTCACTGGCTCCTTCACATCCCTTGCCTAATTCATACCCAACCCAACCTTTCAACAACAAATTCTCGACTGTGTTCTCTACGCATCTGCTTCCTGTTGGTGTATCAACTATCAATAGTGTGCTCTCACTGAACTCGTGCTACAGGTCTCTACCATGAGATTTTTGTTTTTCTTTCTTTCCCCTGCAGGAAGCGGTGGATCAATTTATATTAACGGCAACACAAATACATACAGTGTCATTGTCGTCTTACTGCGGAATGCAATACGACCAAACAATGATGTAAAAAGATGAAATACAGGCCTTTAGATCATGAAATGTTGGATGTGGGGGCATATTATATGTTCCTGCAGCATATTAATTGCTTGCATGGGTAGTTAAATTCCACACTTTCAGGTTTACTGTGCAAGTTAATCATCAAATACCAATATTGCTACTAGCTAGTATTGCATTGCCATGTTGGAACATCCCAAAACAGTAGCACACTTTCGAAAACATTTTGGGATGTTTCAAAATGTTTGTCGCATAAAGAAAGTCAAAACACTTTTTAAGTCACTTTTCTTAATATCATCCTTCTTTTTAATCATTAAATATTAAAAAAATGCATAAACATCACAATCAAATCACTAATTGTTAAAAAATTGAATTTTTAAAACATGATAAAATAATTGGGATGGAAGGAGTATATATAATTGGGACGAAGGAAGTAATATTTTTGCATTTGGAAACAACTGGCTTCTGTCCTGAGGTGTTGTCCGGCAAGTGAGTTTTTTAAATATTTGTCTAAAATTTTACTATAATTTACTGTAAAAATTTTTTTGAATATTTTGAAGTGTATAGTTTAAAAATTTTAAAATTTTTTTAAAATTAATATAATTAAAATTATTAAAAGACTTATAACAGAAAAACTTGACTAAAAACTTACTTGCCATAGAAGTGAAATAATAATATAAGGACCGGCTTGGCAATTCGGCAGGAGTTTTGTAGCAAAGGTCCAACGTGTCATAACGTGAGGACATTGCCAAGAAATATCAAAGGTAAGTTGGCTCCGACTTATTTTATCCATTCAGATAAACACCAATTGACTCTCTTTCTGCCGCGGATGTATAATCACCACCAATGGGTCACATGAGTGATAAATATTGTAATGTTATTAATGAGACTTGGAGTTTTTTCTTTTCTTTTCTTTTTGTGGTTTTGGAGTACAGTAAATTACTACATGTTACTAAATTTCTATCGGTTGCAGATGCAGAGGAACAAATTGGGTGCTGCTAGACTAGGACTAGGCTAGCTAGATTTTCTCTCTCTCTCTCTCTAACATTGGGTTTTGGGGGTGGAGCCCAAGTTGGTCCTCTCTGCTTTGCTGGCTTCAAGTTTTCCATTGTTGGTTTTTAATGGCGCTTGTCTGCTGCTGAGAGAGACCAGAGTTTCAGTTGCCCCAATCAAAACCATTTTTCTACTTTTGGGATTGCTAATAGACCACTATTAGTACTTCTTTAGTGGCTGGCTGGCTTCTCTCTTTCCCTTTATTCATAAGTAGTTGTGTATCAATATCTTCCTTTTTTAAGTCCCTTCCCCTCATAGCACTTTGTCGTCGTCGTCGTCGTCATCATCATCAATCTTTCTCATGCCCAAGAAAAAAACAAAAGACCCATCAGAACCCACTTCATATTTGATTGGATTTTGATGGATCATTAGATCTAACCTCCTTCACTTTCAGATCTTCCCCTTTCAGCTCTAAAGGTAAGTTTTTTTAGCCTAATTGACAACTGGGCTATATTTATTTCCTGTTTCGTGTCAATTGAATTGTTGAACTGGAGAATTTCATTTTTGGGATTTTAGAAACTTATTACCAGTATTTTGTTGCTTTTTCCTGGGGCGGGGTCTTCATTTGATTCACTTGTTTGCTTACTACTACTAGTGTATTTTTTGGGAGAGCTGGACATTCTGGATTCCAACTGCTTGGAAAAACCAGCTAATTATTCGAAGTAAAAGTAAATTTTGACTACTGATGCTTTCTTCACACTGCCTGCTTCTCGTGACGAAGTTGGCTTTTTCATTTTCTGCGGCTGTTTTGGGGATGGGTTTTCGTTATGAATAAGAGAGTTCGGCTGCACGTATGCAGCTTTTGTTGCTTTTAGTTTTCGGTGGATTTCTCAGCTGCATCGATTACAGACCTTAGAAAATCTACTTATTGCACTTATGGACTGCCACGCCTACATTGTGATTGCCAAGTTCTGATTTTGTTTGTTTTATTTTGCTTTTAGAGTACATAACGTATTGCTAAATTGGAGGAAGTGGTAAAGAATTGAGGTCTACTCGGATCAAAAGTGTTGCCTCTAGTCCTCATTAGATGTGGATAATTGAGAGGGTGCTTTGGATGAGATGAGGTATGTTATCTGGGTTAATGAACTTTTTGAGGGCCTGCTTTCGGCCAAGAACAGATCGATATGTTCATTCAGGTTCAGATACCATTGGTCGTCAAGACGGGCTTTTGTGGTATAAGGATACAGGGCAACATGTTAATGGAGAGTTCTCCATGGCTGTAGTTCAGGCTAATAATTTACTTGAGGATCAGAGCCAACTTGAATCAGGCTGCTTGAGCTTGCTTGATTCAGGACCTCATGGTACCTTCGTGGGGATTTATGACGGGCATGGTGGCCCTGAGACGTCCCGGTTCATCAATGAACACCTTTTTCAGCATCTCAAGAGTAAGTCGCTTGAGATTTTCTGATATTTAGAAGGATTTAGTGCATGAAATTGATTTGTATTATTACAACTCTATCGGGCAGGGTTAGAGTGGGACAAGCTTCACTATTTGTTTGTTTATTTCTATTTTGCTTTTCTTTTTCCTCTTTTTTTCTTTTTATTTTTATTTTATTTTTGGTGGGGTGATCATTTGATAATTTCCTTTTAGAACTGAATTTTAAAGTGACAATTTAGCTCTTGCTTATTAGGGTAAAAAGTGATATTGATGTTAATACACTCTTTTAGATTCTGAATTTAACACAATAGTGGTAGAATCAAGATGTCTTTAAGCATTTCAGTTTGACTGGTTTCACTGTACACATAAATTTTATTGCAAGGAAATAAAAATCTCAAATGTCTTCAAGCTTGCCGCCAGTTTTTGCTCTATAAAGGTTGTTTTAGGCTTCAATTTCAACTAACTTGTGATTGCACAGGGTTTACTTCTGAGCAACAGTCTATATCTGTGGAGGTAATACGGAAGGCTTTCCAAGCTACTGAAGAGGGTTTTATCTCTGTTGTCACAAGGAATTGGCCAATGAAGCCACAGATTGCAGCTGTTGGATCCTGCTGTCTGGTTGGAATAATCTGCAGTGGGACCCTTTATATTGCCAACCTTGGTGACTCCCGAGCTGTTTTGGGGAGATTAGTCAAGGCCACAGGGGAAGTGCTGCCTATTCAGCTGTCTTCTGAGCATAATGCTAGTATTGAGTCTGTGAGGCAGGAGCTGCATTCTTTGCACCCAGATGACTCACACATAGTTGTTCTAAAGCATAACGTCTGGCGAGTAAAGGGCCTCATCCAGGTGAGATGATTATGTTGCTTGATTCCTTTTGCCCCTCAGTGTTAGTGATTTTGGGTGGATAGGTGGGGAGGGGGTGAAATTGGTTTACTTGTTGTAACGCATACTTGGTGGTCCATGCATCAGTCCCGTGCTTGTACCTGTCTTTCCATGCTGTTTTTGTTTAGTGGCCTGTTTACTAGAAATATGCATACCATTGTGTTTGTGAATTTCTTAGCCACAGAAATTGCTTCAACATCTTTCAGTGTATATTTGAATCCTGGGGCTTGGATAAAGCTTAATATAACTATAAATTGTTTTTTCGAATTACAACTTAGTGTTTCCCTTTTTTTTTTCAATTTTTTTTAAGGATGTTCATTGCAATTATATATGCCATATGACTGTCCTCATTGCTTGATTTATCTTCCTTGAGTAAGAAGGTTTCGGACTTGATGCATATTGCATACTTTTGCTCTTTAAGAAGGTATAGATCATATCATGCGACTAATTATTTGCACATGTTTCTGAAGACTGGGGTCTGTAGATGAGTAAAATGGAGCAAATGACTTGTACCTTTTAAATGACTATTCCCCCTAGCCAGAAAAAGCATGTTTTGATTGGTGCAAGATGAATTAATGTTGACATTCTCCGCATTTATTTAATTTTGTCCTGGGAAGTCTACTTATCTTATCTGCTGAAAGTTTGGTATGCCTTGTAATTCAGTGGAAAACTATGACTTTTAGCCATTTCTTGATATTTTCTGGTCCACAGAATACTCTTTAGTTACTGCATGAAGAACCACTTGTGATTTTTGCTGATTTAGGGGTTTCAACCTTCTAGTTCATGTGTTATTCAATGTGGGCTATCTGATCTAGTCACCCACACAACATACTTCACTTTTTGGTATAGCTTCGAATGTAGGTTAATGTTGTGTCTACTAGTGGAGTAAAGCTATTAAGGTCATATGGAAATTAAATAAAATTTGTCCTTGATACTGGAATAATGGAATGAAAGGAGCCCATTTTATCTCTGTCCTTCACCCACACAGATACCTGGTGCAAATTTTTTGTTTTTTTTTTTTGGAATTATGTGATTGTCTGATCATACTTTGCAAGTGCTGATTGGTTTGAACCTATACTTTGGAGCTTGAATGCCCTTGAGCAGATAAATTGATTCATGTTGTATAGCTATGCACTCATGTTCTATGTACGGTTCTTCTGTATGATGCATCATATAATATTGGCATTCTTAGATGAGCCAAATGTTTCATTTTTTCAGGTTTCGAGATCTATTGGCGATGTTTATCTAAAAAAGGCTGAATTCAACAGGGAGCCATTATATGCAAAGTTCCGACTTCGTGAACCATTTAGAAGACCAATACTGAGCTCAGAACCATCAATCTCAGTGCAACAATTGCAATCACATGACCAATTCATCATATTTGCATCTGATGGTCTCTGGGAACACCTCAGTAACCAGGAGGCTGTTGATATAGTTCAAAATCATCCACGAAATGTAAGAGAGCAAACACTTCAAAAGCACTAAAAGCATGCTGACTATAAATCTTTATTCTTGTGAAGATTGGATATTGCAGTCAGGGGAGTCAAGTTTGAGTTGTGTCAAGTTGTTATGTACAGCTGCTATTTAGAATTTGGTCAAGGTTACAGAATTATGCCACAACTCACAAGTCAAATCGTTTAAGATGAATGTCCTTGCTGAGCTTAGCCCATTCTGGCAGTTGATCTTCTCTACTCTCTGGATAGTCATTTTGTTATGACGTTGACTTTTCTAATCAAGCTCCATGTGAACCTGGTTTTCCTCGTACATTGCCCTAAATGTGAAAAGCTCCGTAAATGGTGTTCTCTAGGGATATATGTTTGCATCAAGCTATCTCTGAAAACAGTTTTTGCATGTGTTTATGTACAGAGGGTTTTCATGGTTTCCGGCCTCTATAAGATTTCAGAACAGAATATGTGAAGAAATTTCAATTTGTTCAGAATAAAACATGTAGAAACTTCATTCCACTCATGACTGCATTTGTTTGTTTACGCAGGGGAGTGCTCGGAGGTTAGTGAAGGCTGCATTACAAGAAGCAGCAAAAAAGAGGGAAATGAGGTACTCAGACCTGAAGAAAATTGACCGCGGAGTCCGTCGGCATTTCCACGATGACATCACGGTGGTGGTTGTGTTTCTTGACTCGCATCTTGTGAGCAGAGCCAGCTCCGTCAAGATTCCTAATCTATCGGTGAAGGGGGGTGGCGTCAATCTCCCACTAAACACTCTGGCTCCTTGTGCCATGCCAACCGAAGTTGGCTCAGCTTGATGAAGTTTTGCCTGCTGTCCATTGTACGTTGCAACATTCTCTTGTGAATACGTGGTAGTCCCCAAGGAGGACAGGAGCATGGGGTCGATTCTTTTAATGTAGCAACACTTTTTTAACTGTAAACTTGCAACTGGTTTCCTATATGCCCAAGAAAAGAGTCTTGCAAAGAGAAGTTCACTGTTAAAACCAGTATAGTGACGACTTCCATTGGGATGTTGCTTCAGCCTTCTTTGTTTTCACGTACTTACTTTTGTATTTATTGTATTTCTGGCTTTTGTAAAATCTCAGCCGCAGAGGTGAAAATATCTGAAGTGCTTTTTTAATTTATCATATGAATGTTTCTCCATGAAAACGATGAAGGCAGGATGGAAGATATTGGGTTTGGCATGTACAGAGCGTCCTGGAACCTGAAGACTTAATGGAGCAGCAACTGGGTAAATATCTGATAGTTGGATTTTTGGCTTATCTTTGGATGAATCCATTTCCAGGGAGCTGATCCTGTGGTTATTTTAGGGATAATTTCAGAAACCTCCCCTGAGGTTTCTGACACTTTCACTGACATCCCCTGAGGTTCTCAAAATTTCACTTACCTCCCTTGATAAAAAATTGGGCCCCTTTTCTGACGTCATCAGGGCCAAAATTACAGATATATCCCAAGTAGTTGGGGTTAATTACTACCGTTTAGTTACATAATGGCATCTGATATGATTAATTAAGCTTAACAACAATAATAGAAACTTGATTCCTGATACATGAATTAATCCAGTCATTTTGGGAGTAAGGCGCCAATTGAGCTACAATATTGGCGCCATTTTTTGTGCCTGGTGTGATTTGACAAGAGGAAATAACAAGATCACATATAAGATCACTTATATGTGGTCTTATACGACATTCTGGATATAGGAAAAGAAACAGAGGAAATAACAAGAACAAAAATGGAAAGGAAATTGTGATCAAACCAGTGGTCCTAATATGCACTGGAGTAGCGGCAACAAAGTGAATAATTAATTGTTATTTTGAAATAGTTGCAAACACAACAGGAAAGGTACAAATTTATTTGTTCCTTTAACTTTCCTTTCCTGGTGCTGCGAAAAGCTACATGACACCTTTGCTAGTGTTGCTCAATTCCACCTCTGTCTTTTGTCTAAATGTTGATATTGAACATTCATTTTGGTTGTTAAGTGGATTTTTGAGTTAATCATTATGTCTTAACTTAACTCAATTCTCAGAATGCGAGCTCGTACTAAGCTCCACCGCCAACCCTCCATTTCGAAAAAAAAAGACAAAAGCAAAACAAAAGCAAACACACGAAGCGCAGAATAACGTTGAAACCCGCAAGCGGGATTCTGTGTTTTTTCTATTTCAAGGTTAGCTCGCATGCGGGTTAATGTTATATTTGAGCGCGAGAAGAAAAAATTGGTAATTAGGCTCTTTGGGCATTATAAGTAAATATTTAAATTAATGGCAGTTTTATTACACCAATATTATTGTATTATCATTATTATGATTATTGTATTATTTCTTATGCAAATATAACATTTAATTATTTAAATTTGATTTTATTTTTACAATTTATAAAATTTTTATCACTTATATAATATTTTTAAAACCCTAATACATCTAAATTTGATTTTATTTTTCAAATTTATAAGATTTTTATTTAAAAAAATGGGATACGGATAAGATATCCGGTTGGTTCGATTTGCATAGGTGCATATGAGAATATCCGAATACTCCTGAAACCCGCAAGCGGGATTCTGTGTTTTTTCTATTTCAAGGTTAGCTCGCATGCGGGTTAATGTTATATTTGAGCGCGAGAAGAAAAAATTGGTAATTAGGCTCTTTGGGCATTATAAGTAAATATTTAAATTAATGGCAGTTTTATTACACCAATATTATTGTATTATCATTATTATGATTATTGTATTATTTCTTATGCAAATATAACATTTAATTATCCAAGCAGTTTGATTTTATTTTTACAATTTATAAAATTTTTATCACTTATATAATATTTTTAAAACCCTAATACATCTAAATTTGATTTTATTTTTCAAATTTATAAGATTTTTATTTAAAAAAATGGGATACGGATAAGATATCCGGTTGGTTCGATTTGCATAGGTGCATATGAGAATATCCGAATACTCCTGAAACCCGCAAGCGGGATTCTGTGTTTTTTCTATTTCAAGGTTAGCTCGCATGCGGGTTAATGTTATATTTGAGCGCGAGAAGAAAAAATTGGTAATTAGGCTCTTTGGGCATTATAAGTAAATATTTAAATTAATGGCAGTTTTATTACACCAATATTATTGTATTATCATTATTATGATTATTGTATTATTTCTTATGCAAATATAACATTTAATTATCCAAGCAGTTTGATTTTATTTTTACAATTTATAAAATTTTTATCACTTATATAATATTTTTAAAACCCTAATACATCTAAATTTGAATCTAATTTTCTACAAGTCATACTTATAAATGCGAAATCTAACAAAAAAGTTAAATACAATTTTTGCAGGTCAAATTTAACAAATGCGAGCTATTTGCAAAATTTTAAATATTTGCAACATTTTTTAAAACAAAAATTAGAAGCTTTCTGCAAATAATTCCCTACCTCTCAAAAAATACCAAAATAAAAAAGATAAGAGCTCGCATTTGCTTCCTAGAAATAATTCCCTAGCTCTTAAAAAAGGAAAAAAAAAAATTGAGAAGAGCTCGCATTCGTGGAATGCGAGCTCAATAACCAGAGCTCGCATTCCACGAATGCGAGCTCTTGTAAGCTCGCATTTGTGAAATTCACAAATGCGAAGACACCCCTGACGGAAATTAAACCCAAAATCACCCCTTTTGTAGAATTTTTTTAAAATTCATCACAAAGTTGGAAATTTCTCAATAGAAATACAACTTGTCTGGATTCCTTTCACTCTCTGATATCATTACGGTTGCTTTGCGATTACAGCGGCAAAACCTGTTTTTAATGGAGAAAGATGTAGGTGAATTCCATGATTCTCCCCTATGGCTTGAAGAGGCCATGGTTGCAGCTAAAACTTTTTACTCAGAGCTCTAATTGTAGCACAGCAAATGCACTTGTTATCACTCCAAATTAGTAGCAAAGAATGTTAATAGCTTGAAACCTCAGAGGTAGTTAAGTTGCTTTGCTTTATATGCTATTGCTACTGAAACAGCAAACCTTCTGGCCGTTGCAATTTGCAGCTAGCCGTTGCAAAATCTGCCAAATAACTGTTGCATGGCACATCTGGTGCATGCAATTTTTTGTATTGCACTTACCCCCCCTCAACTTTACTAATTAGTCCAAATCATTTATTCTTCTTTGAATCTTCTACTAATACAACTTCTGCAAAGGGTAGCTATGGAATAAAAATACCTTCTCACACATGAAAATAATATTTTAATCTGATTTGGACTGGATTGTTACCACAAAATCAAAAGCAAGGGAGGTAAGTGAAATTTTGAGAACCTCAGGGGATGTCAGTGAAAGTGTCAGAAACCTCAAGGAGGTTTCTGAAATTATCCCGTTATTTTATCACAACATCTTAACTTTACAAACCTCAATCATTTTGATGGGTGCTTGGATCCGTGCAGGATGTGTCGTACTCTTTCACCTCATCTAAGGTTCTTGATGTAACAAGTAGGTTACTTTTGCCGATTTTCTCGGCAGAAGTACCCCCCCCTCTCCTTTTGGGTTTTAATAATAACTCGTATAGACTTGGTACTCACATATGTAAGGTATATGTTTCGTGAAGAAAGCAATGAATCCTCTTCACCCCGCCGCGGGTGTGTTGAATCTTGTTATAGGGGAAAGAGTTGGGTGGGATGATAAGGTGAGAATGATTGTAAGTGCGATCGTTAGTCATGACAAAAGACAATTTATATAGGTCTATATAGAAATGTAATTGAATCGAGTTACTTGTGTCAAAATCATGACTCACACTCAATTTTGTCAAGCACGAGTACTTCGATAATTATTCAAGTTGAATTCGAGCATTGATTTTTCAAATCCGATGGCTTGTCGAGACTTATCCAGTACAAAGTAATTAATTAAAAATTATATATTTAGTTATTACTATTTTACTCTTTTAGATTTGAAAATTGTATAAATTATCAGAATTATTCTTTTAGTCGAGTCAAGTACTCGAGCTTGATCATACTCGTAAGAAAATCGAGCATAATCGAGTCGATCTTGAGTTTTCAAACCATTCTTCTAGTTTGAGTTCTAATTTTATTTCTGCTACTCGTTCGAATTTAAGCTCAAGCAATACCTCTCTACTATCGAATACTCGAACTTGACTCGATTCGATTACATCTTTAGGTTTATATTTGTTCTCTTATTTTATGAGTTAGATCTAGCTGTTTAAGGCATGCACATTTTCGTAGGGTCGTAAATATTATCTAAAAGATGGTAAATATTATCTAAGAGATGAAGATTAGAGCTCAAAGGTGTTTTTCCTTTTGTGAGCCCCCCAAAAAGAAAAATAATCAGGTTGGAAGGAGATTTCAATATTGCAAATTTCTTGTCGGAGTTTTAGACTTCTTTTTTTTTTTCAGTAAAAGGAGTTTTTAGACATCTATTACGCGGGGGCTTCAGTCACACCGCAATACAACTAGTTTATTTTGATTGTCAGGCATACTCCCCAGACAAGACTAATCACTCAGTAATCAAGGCAAGAGTAATTAGTGCGGTATTATGTTGTAGTTTTCTGACTAATCAACGAGGTTTTTCTGACAAAATTGAAGTCAATTAGATTGTTCTGACCATAGACTAGGCCCGCTTACCCATGATTATTACTGTGGGGATTCATAAAAGCTAATGGGTGTCTGTCAATCTATGAGGCATTATTAGTGTATGGCCCAATCGCCTAGTTAATAAAACCCAGCCCGTGCCTTATTAGTGTCTCTTTATTTATTATTATTATTTTTTAAAAAAAATTAGTAGTGTCTCTTTAGTCTTTACTCTTTTTTTTCTCACAAGAGTTAAGAACGCACGCACACAGGTACAGTCAACAATCAGGCAGACATCAAAGAACGGTCCAAAGAACAATTTAAGGAGAAATCACAAAGTAACTCGATTCAATCAATTGGTGACAGAACTGAGCACTTACGAACCTTAAATTCAGAGATTAATGTCCCACGATCTTTCGATGTGGGACGGGAAGCCCCTTCCAACCCCCCCCCCCCCAAAGCACAACTCTTTAGTCTTTACTCTTTTGGTGGTAATATCATCAATTCTTGTGATTTGTGCACCCGTATATGGACACGCGTTAGTCCCTGATTGACTAAATGTAAGATCATGAGTTTCCCGTTTTGCGTCAAAAGATCCCGTGTCCATCTTAGGGATAATTTCAGAAACCTTCCTTGATGTTTCTAACAGTTTCACTGCCATCCTCTGAGGTTTTCAAAATTGTGGAAATCTCCCCTATAACTAATTAGCTAGTAACAAATCAGTCCAATTCAAATACAAAAATAAATATCTATTTGGTATTAGAAGAGATAAAATAATTTGATTCTATAACTACCCTCAAATTTTGTATTAGCTAGTTAATTTATTATGAACAATATATATATTTTAAATTTTATCAAATGCGATGGGGTGTAAGTGAAATTGCTTTGCAAAAGTAAGGTTTCAATTTCAAGATTTTGTAACTATTACTACATTCATAGAGCATAAACAAAAGATTAACTTTCTAACTCTATAATAAGTTTAACAACTCAAAGTTTCATCTACATATTTCAGGTGTAATATTATACTTTATATCTATTATAACAAATCAGTTGCATAATTTGCTACAAGAAAAACAAAACATGTAAATTCTGTTACAGCCAACATTTCGATTTAAAAAAGACCATTCATTGAATAATCACAAACAAGAAAAAAATTTGTTATCATTAAAAGGTTTTTCAATTTAGTAGCATACAACTAACAATTTTTATCTATATTTCATATAACACCTGTTTTCCATGACAATAAAAAGTAACAATTAGGATAAAAAAGAAAAAAACACTATAATTGTATACCAATCATCAAATGGAGCACATTATATAGTAGAACATAATACAAGCTATATAAATGTCATATTTTTCATTTTTTGTTTGATCTAAGCTATTCGTTTTCATTTGTATGGTCACTATTAAGCATGGCTATTAATAATTACCTTAACATCTGCAATCAAATAATAAAAATTTCCAAAATTTAAGAGCAAAAAAATCTTATAGACTGATCTTGAGATTGTCACAATCACCAAAATTTTGAGAGCAAATTTCCTCTTCAAATTTCCTAAATCCTTAGATATGCTTAAAGAATCTCTATTTCTCTTATTCCACAAAAATCACTAAACTCTTAATTATTGTTTTTATTCACGCACATAAATTATCAATCACAAAAATGTGCCTATATGTCATTATTTTTGTTAAACATAGTTAATAACAATTTAACTAATCATGTAAACATAATTGCAAAATATCTCCTCAGTTATGTGATAATTAAGTAATTTTTCTGTGATTGATGTAACAATTAGACCCCAATGACCTGACAAGGGAAGTTTCTAATATTTTAAAAACCTTAGGGGATGGCAGTGAGACTGTCAAAAAGCTCAGGAGAGGTTTCTGAAATTGTCCCTCCATCTTATACTAAGTTCTCACGAGGAGAAGAGAATTCAGTAAATTCATTTCATGCATCATCCACTAAGTAAACATTTTTAGTACTTTGAGTTTCAATTCCTTGTGATCTTAAAAAATAATAATAATAAAATAAAATCCTTGTGTTGTTGGTTATAGCTGTTTCATACATACCTTTATGGCCACAACAGGTAAAATTATTAGGAGTCAATAAAGTCCTTTCCAACTTACTCATCTTAAGTGAGTTGGGGAATGCATAAGGTGCGGATATGATCCCTTGACCTACTTGGCTCCTTTTCGACAATGGATACCTAATCAAGTTCAGATTCTATGTATCATGAGTGTTTATTGGTTACCCATTAATACACCTAAATCATACACAATTTACAGTAGGGTTGAAAACAAGTTTCAACTAACTGGATAGAAGTGTGTTTCAGGATTGGTTTGAAAATTAAAAGAAATGTTTGAATTTGACTTGTTTTTTTAAAGAAATTGATTGAGATTAGTTCGAAATTTCAAATGCATGTTCACAAAAAACTTGGTTTGGTTATCAAAATATCGAGTTCAAGCACATATAATCAAAATTTGGTTTGGCTTGAAATTTCATGTTGTATTATATAGAGATTTTCACCTTAATTTATTGCTTTTTTTCCCTTAATTTTGCTCTATGACATTTAAGAAATCTATTACAATAAATTAGAGATGTGATTAAAGTCAATTATGACTATTCAAAAAATCTATTACAATGAATTAAAGATGTGATTAAAATTAATTATACTTATTCAAGAGACGAGTATTATATGCTTGCTATTTTATAAGATAAGCAATATACAAAAAGAAAACTATAGGTATATTTTTATAAAATTTACTTACTTTATATGTTTTGAACAAATCGAGTTGGACAATGTGAAGATCGTGATTGGTTTGTTAATATTTTCAAATTTAAAATCATTTTCAAGTTTGAATTGATACCTAAACAAACAAATATAAATGAGTTTGGTTCAAGTCGAGTTCAAATCAAGTACCAAACTAGTTGATTCGATTTATAGACCTAGCGTACAGTTAACTACTCCCCTATAAAGGTATTATGAGTGTTTAATGGCTACACGGTTGTATACCTAAATCACACACAACTCATCATATGAATGCGTGAACTAAAAATTATTACTATTTTTTATATTTATATACATTCTTTAATTAACTTTATCTTTTTAAAAATTTAATACCTAATTTATATTCTAATGAGTGTTGAATGGGGGACTTTCATGATCAAATGAGGCCTCATCCGATTAAAACACAAATAAAACTAAAAAAAATAGAAGCCAAATGTTTGGAGAAGAATAGTAGGTCTTGTACAGCTGATTAGTCCTGCTAGGATTTGATTATTTATTTTAAGAAAAATCAATAGAATATAAAATAATCAAATTGGCTTTTTTTTTTCATGTCTGGAGGCTAATCCCCCCAGGTTGGGCAGAGCTTTGCCCCAAAGATACCCAACAACGGTAGCACGTGAGGGTCGAACCTGAGATCTTGCTGTAACTACAGGCGATTAGTCCCAGTCGAGCTAACCACGGGGGGCAATCAAATCAAATAAAATTGGCATTTGCGAATAGGAATTGTCGCTGATTAATGAGATCCTATTAATGTTCAACTCATGCGCAAAGATAAAATGTCGTGTGTTGGATATGTGATTTTCTAAAAAGGTTTTTTTTTCACTAAGCATGTTTTTCAATTAGTTTTATATTATTTCGAATTAATTTTACTTTACACTCTTCAACTACACCTTAAAATAAGATAGTTTAGTCCCAAAAAAATATTGTCCCAATTAAATAAAATCATTGACCGAAGCAAGACACATTTTATACTTTAGGAATTGAAGTGGTATAAATTATACTCAATACTACTGTTGGAAATATAATTGAAGGGTACAAAGTAGAGTGAAACCTCTATTATTTCCATTACATCACACCCAAAGTGATACAATGATCAATAGAAAAAATATTTAAATATTTTCGATCCAAGTAGACCGACCTTTTATTTTAATTATAACTTTACAAACAGGGAGTGCTCATTGCCTAAAAAAAAAAAGAATAGCGACTATTAATGCAATGAAAGGTAGGAAAATTTTTTGTGTACTTCACAGTACACATGGTGAAATAATCAAGAAAACCATTAAAAAACTAGAAAGTTTCAACATTAATTCCTTAATAGTTTTACATCATCATAATCCGGGATTACTCTTATTTACATGATACGCCATTTAAGTAAATAACCGTTTAAAAATATGCCGTACCAATATCCATTCATTCGATTCTCACATTAAAATGGTCACTTTATCCTAGTTTTCACACGAGGAGTCTAAAGATGAAAGGTAGGATGCCCCCATTGACACCTCGGAGATTTTAATGATTCTAGACGTGCAGGTACAACACGAGTACGTACCTTTTTTTTTTTTTAAGTCCTGTTCTATTATAAGAGGGGAAGAAAGGGGAATCTGATTCTATTTCAAAGGCTAATTCCTTAAAATATACGTATAAAAAAAAATTATCCGTCAAATGCACGTCTGAATGAGGTGCTTTCTTATTCTATACGGACCGAATCACAAAAAAATCTACCCGATCAACATCCAATTTGGGCTGAGCATTTGTGTCAGCGGACGTGCTGACTGGGCACGTCTCGCTGTTCTCGCTTTCTCTGTCTCATGTATAGCATAGCAGCTCCTCCTCCTGCTTGCATTCGTTCCTTCAGTTTGGCTTCGGATTCGGTGAAAGCAGCCACTGCTTGGCTTCGTTCCTTCTGTCAGGTGCGGAGTCGTTGAAAGCAGCCCGTGGCTAGTCAGTTTTGCTGGAGACAGAGACGATGAAGGCTTGAAAAAATTTGTTGGCCGAAACTTTATTTAATAGGGTGGTAGTAGTACAACTTCTGTTCGTTAATTTTGATAGGTTGCAGAAAGTATACTCAGGCAGCTCCATCAGGTTCATCTGTGCTTCGTCACCTTGATTAGTTAATTTTTAAAAAATTGAGATTGAATGGTGGATAATAATATTAATTTGTATTATGTTAATTAAACATGTTAAGTAATTATGTTAATTATTTATATTATGTTAATTAAACATGTTAAATAATTATGTTAATTATTTATATTATGTTAATTAAACATGTTAAATAATTATGGTAATTATTTATATTATGTTAATTATTTATGTATTTACATGTTATATTATACTGTCATAAAATGACATTAATTAAACTTGTTTTCTGCATTGTGTGTTGTTGTTATAGTTTATTAATTAATAGTTAATGTAAGGTGTGATAATTTATTTATAATTTTACAATATTGAAGTGTTAAAAAAGAGTTAACTAGTGTATATAGTGATACAATGTTGTCGACTACGACTTATTGTTTAATCGTATAATTTTTGGCGAATTACTATGTAATATAATTCATATAGGAATACTAGAAATATCTAATTAAAATTATTGCTTTTTACATGCATAAAATATATTAATTAACTAAACATAAGAAATTTTTGGATTGCATAAAAAAATGAAGTAATCTGCAAATATTAATAAAAAAAATTTTGGATTGATATTGATGTAGATGAATAATTCATGTACGTAATAGGACTTTTGTAAGATATCATATATGCTGCGTGCAAGGTAAAAATATAGTTAAAATAATTATCCAAAATATAGTTAAAAATGTAGTTAAAATATAGTAAAAATATAGATGCAAAAATGTTGTCTCGAAAAAATAATTATCTGAATTGGTTGTATTATTATGTATGCCAATCACAATCACAAAGCGATTATAATAATTAATTCCTGTTTATTAGAATACATGAATCGTTCGTTAATTAACAACTATTATGCATTTAATAATAATTTAATAATAATACATGTGGAAAAGGCATCTAGGGACATGAATCATGAGGTTAGGTTAATGTATTTATTTTAAATATTAATGAAATGAAGTATATTTAGGATTATGATTAAAATTTAGTTTAATCAGGTTAATTTGAAAATTAAAGTACCAAATTTTAAAGTACCAAATTAAAGTACCCTAACTCTAAAAATCCTAAAGCCTAAAACTTTTTTTTTTTTAAATGTTGTGCGAGAGACCTTTGTGTCAGCACACCTGACACAATCCTAAACCTGTTTGTGTCAGGTGCGGACGTGCCCAGTCAGCACGTCCGCTGACACAAATGCTCAGCCCAAATTGGATGTTGACCGGGTAGATTTTTTTGTGATTCGGCCGTGCTGAGTATAGAATAAGAAAGCCCTTCAGTCAGACGTGCATTTGACGGATAATTTTTTTTTATGCGTATATTTTAAGGAATTAGCCTATTTCAAAGGCAACTAATATTAATGAGATTAGTTTGGATTCTATTTTTTGTTGCAGAACTGTCTGCTGACCTATCAAGTTGCGATAAAATTTATAATATTGATATAGAAATAGAACTCTTTGTTAGGGAGAAATAGTTAATTTTGAGATAGAAATCAAATTCTCTGTTAGGGAGCAACAGTTCGAGAGAACTCATTGAAAAATTTAATATGTAAGTCAGGAACTCAACTTTGATATAAAAAGTTAAATTATTAGGTTTCGGATCCTTATATATATATCAACCGTTCTTTCTCTATCTCTCGAATTAATACGAACACATCTGTTTGGATTGTAAGTTATTTGGGATTATTTGAGATATTTTTACTGTAGCACTTTTTGTGATGTGATGTATGTGAGATAAAAAGATATTGGGAAGATAAAAAGGTGTATTGGAAATTGTAAAGATGATGTAAGCAAATAAAATTGAGGAAATATGAAGCAATCCAAACAAACGCGCAAGGTTAAAACGCTGGACCCATTGTTCGTTCCTAAGCACGCATCTAAATGTCTTGCTACTTGGCAACAATTGAGTTTCCAAGTTGTCAGTAATAAGCAGCTAATGATCTCAAAAAAAGAATAGATAAAAAAAAGGGCAGCTAATGCGGATTTCAATTCATAAAAATTGAAAAGATTATTGTTCTCTCCCTTTATATAACTCACTCTGAATCTGGTCAGTTCATTCTACAATTAGCCCCACCAACAAAGGACAAACTGACAATCAGGAACAAACAAACAACCATTACACCCCCATAATTGCAAGATTAGCCACTAGATTACAAGTTTCCAGACACTTAAAGTGCCCCCAAAAGGAAAAAAAAAAGATTAAGTTGTCGTACTAGTAATTCCTAAACTAAAGCCCCACCACACCATCTTTCTCAACTCTCAAGTCTTTAGTGAGTGAAAAGACATTACCACCCTTTTACCAGCATTAAACCATGTTTGACTCCTCTTTTCTCTCACACTCGCACTCATCAGCCTATCTGTCTCCCTCTAAAAATCTCTGCTAAATTTTGGCAGTTACCTTTTATATTTTTCTCTCGTCAATCAAAAAAATAAAATAAAATTAGCACCAATCGCTCGGGTTGTACAGCTACAAACTACGGCATTGTTGTTTTTTTTTTTTTTGTCAAATAAACTATGACATTGTTTGGTAAGCAAGTTTTTGATTAAATTTATCTGTTATAAATTTTTTAATAATTTTAATTATAATAATTTTAATTTTTTAAAAATATTAAAAAATTTATATATTTTAAATTTTTTATAATTTTTATAATAATTTATAATTAAATTTTAAATAAACAACCAAAAAATTCATCACAAACGGGCCTACGACTACAACAACAACCAGGAGAAGTACAACACCACCAATAACAAACATTTTGCTAGACACAAGAATCACCATCATCTCTACTTCCTCGAGCCCCAAGCCCCCCTCAACCTTCCTACCTTCTCCCTTGATTCTCTCTCTATTTTTTTCTCTTTCTCAAGTGTTTGTAACCAATTAGATTACTTTTTATTACCAGAAAATTCCCAGTGTCTAAGCCTTCATCTATAATAGTACTAGGAACTTCTTCAACAGTATCCCTTTGTTTATCATAATTTTTTACCTGCAGAACAAAAGTTGAAAAGAGAAGATGAAATTGGTAGTAAAAGAAAATATCCCCTCCATCCCTTCCTGTTTGTTGTGACTAGCGACAGGTCCCTCTCTTTCTCTGACTGTGCGACCACCTCCTTTTTTTTTTGTGCAGAATCTCTGTTTTTGTGCGTGTCTGTGTGTGATATGTAATGCATGTGTGTGTGTGTGTGTGAGACTAGTGACCAGTGACCGCCTTCCTTGTTTACAGAAGAAAAAACCGAACTTTTTTCCCCTTCGTCTCCCAGGTCTGAAATGGCTCAATGTGGGCTGATCTGCGACCATGTTCAAGAACCTATTTTTTTGGCCGGAACCATCTTTCGACTTCCAGATGGAAAGTGGGCTGGTCTAAACCTTCCCTAAAAGGCAACCTTTTTTCCCTTATTTCGCTGAAAATCCAAAGTTTTTCGACCCACATTGCTCCAAGACTCCACCTTTTCTTTACCGTCTTTTAGATATACGCATTTCCCCGATATTTTCTCGTAAACAGGAGAGAAATGGGGTGTGTGGCTTCCAGGTTAGAAGAGGAAGAGGAAGTAGTGTCCATATGCAGAGATAGAAAGCACCAGCTGAAGTTGGCTGTAGAGAGAAGATATGCTCTGGCAGATGCACATTATAGATACTGTCAAGCACTCTATGGTGTCTCAGCAGCTATTAGGCTCTTTGTTGCTCGCCATTCTTCTCCTGCTTCTCCATTTATGATCACTTTTCCACCTCCTACTCCACCTTCTCCTCCCCCAGAAAATGTGGTCTCCAACCCCCTGTTCCTTCAGCAAACACCATCGGAACCAACCAAGGAAGCTCTTACCTGTGAGTCATGTGAGTCTTCAACTGCATCAGACTCTTCAGAGGAGGAAAGAGAAGAAAGAGTGGAGAAAGAAGAACCGCCCTCTTGTGGGTATTTTTACATGGAAATGCCTCAATCAATGCCCTCTCCACATAGAGATTTTGGTTGGGATTTTTTTAACCCTTTTACTAGCGTTAGGCCAGAGATAATAAATGGGTATAATCGGATATCTGAGGAGGATTTGAGGGTTGTTAGGGAGCGAGAAGGAATTCCCGAATTGGAAGAAGAAGGGGAAAGATTTGAGGAAGAAAGTAATGCAGTAGTGGTAGAAGAGAAATTGGGTGGGCGGCATCATGAGGAAAGCAGCAGGGTTGAGGTTGCCAAGGCAGTGAATGATAGTAATGTGAGCCAGGTGGAGCAAAAGGGCTTAACTGTCATTGACACGCCTGTGAGAGGGAGAGAGTTGTTGGAAGCTCTTCAGGATATTGAAGACCATTTTATTAGAGCTTACGATTCTGGCAAGGAATTGTCTAGAATGTTAGAGGTCAATAGGGTCCAGCTGCAATCTAACTTGGAGGAGATAAAAGGTATAAACTTTTTCTTCCGTCCTTCTTTTCAACCAACTAAATTATAGACGCATGTGTCCTGTGTGCTCTTTTCGATTGTAATGATGTGTTAGCCGTCAACTTTCGTTTACTTGGTTAACATACTAAAAGTATATCATTACATTTTTCTTGAATCATTAATTTTTGCTTCAGAGACTTGGAGATGATGAGGTGGTATGACCTCCAAGTCCTAATGTGCTGCTGTAAATTTTTTCTCGCTTACCTTGGAAAGTTACATTTGGCTTCAGAGTGCTTTAGTCGTGTTTATCACTACGTATTGTTCTTTCTGTATGTCTGGTGGGGCTCTACATTGTCCCCCTTTAAGTAAGAATGTGTAGCATGCTTCTGTTAACATTTACAAATACCCTGCATCACCTTTGCGCCTTTTTATTTTGACAGCAAAAGAACTGGTAATAGTTCACAGTGAGATTGTTATGGGGCACATTCACTCTCTTCTATCGCAACCCAGTATAGATTGCATGTCTTTTGCAAGTTTCATCCTTGTTACGGAAATGTACTGTAAAAGATAAATAACAATGAAAGATAAATAACCCAGGGAGATTGTTACAGAAATGTCCTTTACTTGCCATGGAAATGGCAATTAATTTCAGATGTTGGAGTACTGAATTCTTTTCTGATAAGGCTGAGTTCATGTATGGCATGATGAGTTTTCTTTTTCAGTTTTTTTTTTGGCATTTTTTTCATTCATTTCTGATTTGCATATTTAAAGATTGCAAGTTTTACTTCCAGTTGCCAATGATGCAATTGATTCATTTCTTGTGTGGATCAGAGAACTCAACAAAAATGATCCAGGCTATAACTTGGCGATCCACTTCTTCTCGTTCTTCATCATGTAAGAGTCTTGTAGCGTCGAGTTCCAAAAACTGTTTGACATGGACTGAATTCAAGAATGATCTTTTTGATGATTATGGAGGAATGGATTCTGGAAGCCATTCGCTGACATTGGGAAGGATATATGCTTGGGAGAAGAAGCTCTATGAAGAAGTTAAGGTAGATGATCTAGTTCTTGCCATAACTTTCGTCCTTATTCTCTTCCCATTTAGTTTATAGCATTTGACCTGAAATTTGTTTGCCCTCAGGCTGGGGACAACACTAGGAAACTATATGAGAGGAAATGCAATCAACTAAGAAACCAAGATGCCAGAGGAGTTGAAGGGGCCACTGTAGATAAAACAAGAGCAGCAGTGAAAGATTTGTATAGCAGGATCCTTGTTGCAATTCGAAGTGCTGAAACCATATCCCAAAGAATTGAGAAACTCAGGGACGAGGAGCTCCAGCCCCAAATTATGGAACTGCTTCAAGGGTAAGGAGGTATTCTGGAGTGAAAGAAGGAAGATTACCTGATACGCTTACTAATATTGTCACCTGGTTTGCTGAAAGTGTTTTACTTTGCTGCAGCATGATGAGGTGCTGGAAAACCATGTTGGAATCCCATGAAATCCAGAATAAGATCATGTTTGAAGTGAAAACTTTCAAATGTCCTACATTTGGAAAGTTCTGCAATGATTCTCACCGGCTTTCAACTCTGCAGCTTGGTGCTGAGCTTCGGAATTGGCGGACATGCTTTACCGAATATGTTGCATCCCAGAAGGCATACGTTGAAGCACTGCATGACTGGATTTCAAAGTTTGTTGTCCCTGAAGTTGAATTCTATTCGAGAAGCAGAATTTCTGCTCCACCATGTCGAGAAAATGGACCACCTCTTCTCACCATTTGCCGTGATTGGTTAGCTTCCCTGGACAAATTGCCTGACAAGGATGTTGGCTCTGCCTTAAGAAGCTGTGAAAAGGATATTAGAGCTCTGTGGGTTCAGCAGGGAGAGGAACAGCAACAGAAAAGGAAAGTTGATAGCCTGTCTAAAGAACTAGATAGAAAGATTCTTGTATTTCAGAAGGCTGAGAATAAATTTCATGAATTAAAGTTAACAGATCATAAATTGGATCTGGAGAGTGATCGTGGAGCTGAGTACTTTAAAGAGAGGAAGGATTTATTGGACAACTTCAGGGAAAAAGTTGACATGGAAAAGGAAAACCACCAGAACTGCATGCAAGAAACTCAAAGGATAACGTTGAATGGATTTCAGACAGGTTTTGGCAGAGTGTTCGAGTCTATGACCGAGTTTTCCAAGTTTACATTGAAAATGTTTAATGATCTATCAAGCAGCAGTCACGATGCTGAGAAATTCAGCAGCGCGTCGTATTCCGAAGGCTCCCAACTTGAAGATGGCAAAAGGTGACCTCGCAAAATGAAGTGGAGATGCTGTGACTGACATGGCTCGGGCTTTCTTCTTATTCTTTTTCCCCGTTCCTTTCATTTTGAATTCTTTTAGGCTGAACGCCCGATTGAAGGGTATTGTACACTGGGAATGCGTCTAAGCAGCTCGCTGAGATGCTCTTAGTTGTGTTTGTACTTGGAAGTAGGGGGCACTGGGAGTTTCCCTCCTGCCTTGTAGATGTTCTGTTGCCAAAGTTTGTAGCCTATTTCCTCATTCTCACATCTCTATGGGCGAAAAATCCATGTAAGCTGGGAGATTGGGTGGGCAGCCCATGTGTCTACATGTTCCCGCAACTTTGGAGGACTGGAGTATGTGGTCGAATTTGTAAAATAGTCTCATTTTACAAAGGGTAAGAAGATGGTTAAGAATTGAATATATCCCCATATTAGTTATAGTTTACTTTTGATATTCATAGGTATTCCGAGCTGTGTCCTGGGAATGGTACCTACGTACGATGCAAGAATAGGAGGTGCAGTATGGCAAGTATATAGACTTAGACTAAACTAAAGGGGTGCTCTGACATCTCTTTTAGAACTTTTTCATTGCAGGTGGGATTCGAATCTTCGACTTACAGTTTAAAGAGAGATTTAGTCCATTTTTTATAGTTACTGAGTTTTGGTTCAGTGGTTTGGTCACCAGTATTGACTATAGGAGCACTATTATTTGACGATTGTAATAACATGTATGGGTCATGGTTTAGAGACGTTTATTTCATGTGAGGCCCTGATGAAATCTAGAGAAAGCGTTGGGATATTCAGTGCCATTATCAGTGTCAATCTCCATACGAGGATAAAGGAAATTTGAATTAAATCAAACCAATTAGAGTTATTAAAAAAATTAAAGAGCACGTGATAAT
This sequence comes from Coffea eugenioides, assembly GCF_003713205.1. Lineage (NCBI taxonomy): Eukaryota > Viridiplantae > Streptophyta > Magnoliopsida > Gentianales > Rubiaceae > Coffea > Coffea eugenioides. The sequence goes on from NC_040043.1 coordinate 40,795,585, forward strand.
TTATATAAACAAAAAATTTGGTATAAATATAGAAGTATTCTCAATTATCACGTGAGGTAAAGGAAATTTGAGTCAAATAGAACCAGTTTGAGTTATTAAAAAAAAAAATTAAAGAGCACATGACAATTAAAAAAAATAGGAAACTTGATATAAATATAGAAATGACATTGAGTTGGTACTGAAAAGTGACATAGAGAATTTCATGTGCTAAAGAAAGGTGTTATTGATGATTGCATCTCGTTATTTGGCTAGATTTTCGGCCCTAGATCTTAAAAGCACGAGGAGGCACGAATGTTACACTCCATATTTTTTTCCCTTTTAATGCAAACTATAAAATTTTATTGATGAAGCAATAAGATTATACCAAAAGTCAAGAAAACCTATTGAGAAACACACCACTAATTTCAATTGTCAAGAAAGTGATCACAAACAAAACTCAAGCAGTACCAAACAAAGAAAAGGGTAAACGGAGTCACAAAACTGAGTCTCAATCTGCCGTTGGTCTGAAGACCCCAGCCCAGCAACCACAGCTTAGATAGAGTCCAAGATAATAGCCACAAGTCTGTGGTCTGAGGATCCCAACCAGCAACAACGCCTCAAATAGAGTCCAAATCAAAATAGCAGCCACAATTGCCCGCTCCATGAACAGGAACTTGTTGGCACAAGGCAAGAGAATCTTAGATGGTTTTCGCAAAAAAATTTCTTGAAATATTCTCACGATATACTTTTCAATCATTTTTTTTTATCTCACATGCATCCTATTATATCATTTACTAATATATTTCAAAAAAGAAAAAACTGACACATTACATTGCGGTATATTTTTCTACAAATTATTTCAAAATAGTAGCAACTAAACTGAAAAGTAAACTCTGTAGAGGCAATTTGTGGCTAGATGGTGAACCGGGTCAATTACATCATGCCACGTGTCATTTTGTACCAAATGAACAGATTGGACGAGGAGTTACAGCTTCCCCTGTAAATATCCCCCAATGTCCACTCGGGACCCTTCCCGACTATGTTGTGTTCTGTAGGATCCGTCAAACACATGATACAGTAGGTCAGCTCTGTAGCATTTGGGCTATGTTAATTTTTAGTTGATTGTTAGTTTTTTGTTTTAAGTTTTTTATCTTTTGTTCTTGTGGTTACATATCCTGGCACAAAGTCTTACTTAATGAAGAGGTGAATTCTGACCGGTTGGAGTGAACCGTGAGCTGGTAGTGCTACAGCTAGAAAGGTCACGGCTGTCCTGGTCACCTGCTTAGGTTACGAGAGGGGCTGAATCCCCCGGTAGAACTCCGAAACTTAAGTCAGTTCGGGATTGGGAAAATAGTTTAATAGAAAAGAAAATCAGTGTATGGTTTTACCAGGAAATTGATCATCCCCTTTCTCAGTAGAAGCCTTGAGTATTTATAGAGGATGGAGAGGAAAGAGGGACTGCTGGCACGGGTCCCTAGAGAGCTGCCATGGGCAGAGCATCAAGTTGATGTGATGGGCTTCTGCAAAAAGGCGCGTCGGAACAGTTGTCAGAGTCAGGCGGCGCATGTCAGGGCAGCTTTATCAGAGGTGTCAGAAGTCAGGTCCCACAACTCCGGTGGTCAGGTCTCTATACTTTACTTCGGCCTTATGATAGAAGATCTTGGCCGAGGTGATAGCTGGGCCGAAGTCACGACCCGAGGGGACTGCCGAGGCGGGGGTTCCAGGAGTGCCACAGGGCGAAACCCCAGCACTATCGGAGCTGGAAATACCCTCCTCACTAAGCCCCCCAAGCCTTGGGAAGGGCGAGGTCGTTGCTTTCCGAGATAGCTACTTCCCGAGGCTGACAAGAGTGTAGGACATGGAATACAGTAAGGACACGTCATGACTGCACGGATGGGACTGGGAAGGAAGTGAAATGATGGCTGTCAGCTTTAATGTCAGATCCATGGATGGACGTGAAATCAACGGTCAGATGAACAGTTCTCTCATTAATGAGGAGAGAGGTCGTGCCCTCGAGAATGCCAAAGGTACCGCCTTTTCATCTTCTCCCTGTTAGCCTATAAATAGGAGTCCCTTTTTACCGTTTCACTCTTTACCAGAAATCAAAAATCACCTCAGAGTTTTGTTTCTCTGTCTTTTCACTTCGACAATCTCTTAAACCACATCTTCTGAGTAAGTTTACTTCTCCCTCTTTAGTAATGGCTAGGACAGCTCGTACCCATAAAGAGACCGTGAGGCCCGATTTCACCGAGGCAGAGAGGCCCGATCCTTCCGCGGAGAGAACCGCTTCTGAGGCCGGGGAAGGAGGAGCCGAAGCGTCTCATCAAGTCTAGACACCCCAGGGACAAAACGAGGAAACCGAGGTCGAAGCGGAGGTCCTCTACAACGATGACCTCGGCAACGAAGTTCCTAGGGATGAGCGAGTGCAAGAACCAGCTACCCCTCCGAACTTGGCGGCGATTGACTACGGCCTAGTCCCTATGTTCAGCAGCGTGATGAATCGAGTCCTGATTGCCGAGCTGATCCGTCAGTACCCCTGGAGGAGGGATTACAGCATCTATCCTCCTCGACCGGACCAGTCAGCCGAGCTCCCTCCTCGGGGTAGAGTGGCCATATACCTCGACCAGTTGGAGGCCGGACTCAGAGTGCCGACCACGAGGTTTCTCCGGGACTGCCTGAGATATTGGGGAGTGAGAATCACTCAGCTCACCCCTAATGCGATTCGGGTCCTGCTCGGCTTCCAAATGTTGTGCCGACATCAAGAGATAACTCCCACAGTCAACCTCTTCCGCCGCTGCTACTCACTGAAGAACAATGGGAGTGAAAAGGGATGGTACTACTTCGGGAACAAGGTCCCGAAGTTAGTGGTAGATGCACCCTCTTCCATCAAGGAGTGGAAAAGGAATTTCATTTTTGTCCCGGCTGATGACTTCCCAAGAGGGTTCTGGTGGAGGCCTCCCACCCCGGTCAAAGAGACCTCTCCGGGCAAACTGGTGGAGGATAACTTCAAAAAGCTGATGGAGTCGGGCCTCAGGATCAACTGCTGGGATTTTTCCGAGGCAGTTCTTGTTGACGGCGGAATCAGTCGAGCTCTCATCAGCCCAAATCGTCCGTCATTTTTTTCTAATAGGCTTGAAAAACATTATACTTCTTCGCTCCTTACTCTGTTTTTCCTCTTTTGATTCTAACTAACTCTACCTTTGTGCTTCGCAGTGACGAAAGTTTCCGACCTGATCACCGCGGGGACGTCAGGGGTAAATAAGATGCCACCCAAGCGCAAGGACACGGCCGAACCGTCCACTCGATCGAAGAAGAAGACGACCCCGGCAACAACTACTACAGCCACGGCGAGCAGGAGATCTCCCGTGATAATCACCGGGGAAGGTTCCCGCACTTCGGCCATTCCTGTCGGGGTGCCCATCAGATGGATAACTATAGCTTCTCTACGTCGGTGTAGGGGAACAACGGCGTTTCCCGTAGTCCCCGTGACGGGGTCATCCATTTTAACCTTCACAACGTGCCTTCACAAGAAGTCGGGGAAGATAAAAGGCACTCCGGCGCGCAATGGTGTCCGGAGTAAGAGATCAACGTGAACGATTGCTGCAAGAATCCATTGGTCGCTCAGGAGCTCCTGGTCCATTCAGTTCGGCCCAGGGATAACACTTACGCCAGGATGCTCACTCCGGGCGAACTGATGCAGAGCGCCTCCGTCTCCTGAGCTTCCACTACGGCTTTCCTCGCCGAACTGACTCATCGCTATGCTAGACTGGTCGAAAACTATCAGCCCTCGTCCGAGCTGGAGAAGAAGGTCGCCGAGCTGGAAGAAAAATTGAAGGCGACCGAGCAGGAACTTGATAAGGCCGAGGCGGCGCGAGAGCAGGCCGAGGCTACCAAAAATTCCTTGACGACGGCCCTTGAAGAAGAAAAAGATAGGAGGGCCCAAGAGGAACAGTCAGCCCAGGCGACCATTGAGAAAACGGGGACCTCTGTACTGGAGGCTTTCAGGAAATCAGAGGGTTTTCTCAAGGACCTCGGCGAGCTCACACTGCCGAGCTTTATGTTCGGATACTCCTCCGTAGTTCATGATGCGGCTCCCTTTCTCACTCCGGAACAGCTGGAGTCCCTTCACAACAAGGATAATTTTAACGATGATGCCAAGGAACTATTCGACCGCATGGCTGAGGGCATCCGGACCGGGAGGGACTTGGCCGATGTGAAGGAGGAGTTCAACAAATGGCTGTCTGAATTTGATCTGGATAAGGCTGAACTCCATGACGAAGACGACGGCACTGAGGGCGGAGGTGGAGGAGCCGAGGCGACCGGGGACAACCAGGAAGCCGGGGTAGGGGGTGTGTAGGTGTTGAACTTATCGAGTCGCCGAGGTGACAGATTCTTAGAATCATACCCGACCTCGGTACTATGTAACTTGTTTTTATCATTAATACAATAACTTTCAATTGTTTTCTTCTTTTTTATTCGATCTCGGCTATTTATTTGATCTCGGCTAATATGTACCCGTTCTGTCCCCTTATTTTTTCACTTAGAATATCATGAAATAATACTAAGGAAGAAATAACAGATGAGTCGAATAAATAATAGAGTACATACCCTTTAGGGGTGATACAATCTGAGGTTCTCAGCGTGCCAAGTTCGAGGCACCCGAGAACCATCCCGGTAAGCTAATTTACAATATCCGTTTTGGCTGGACTCGACAACACGGTAGGGTCCCTCCCACTTGGGGCTGAGTTTCCCCTGAGGTTCAGCTCGGCTGACCGAATTCTTTCGGAGCACAAGGTCTTCCGGACTGAACCGTAGGTGTTTGACCCGGGCATTATAGTAGCCAGTTAGGATATTTTTGTAAAGGGCAACTTTGGCCGCTGCCATATCACTCTTCTCTTCGGCGAGGTC